>NW_020798747.1:0-174423 GCF_003344945.1 Aspergillus welwitschiae | reverse complement strand
TTTTTTTTTTTTTTTTTTTTTTTTTTTTTTTTTTTTTTTTTTTTTTTTTTTTGAATTTAATGGTCCCGAATGATTCATGAATCTACTGCATGAGACTTCCGTATCGTCCTCCCACAAGCTTCAGCAATCCCGCTGAGAGCGAGGGACTAAAGGGGATGAATAACAATGTTATAGTACAAGAGTTAACATACCATTCCAACAGCATGCAAGTCATCCAAGAGCATTGGTGAGTACAGAGCAGATAGGAGATACAAGCATCAATCTGCTATTCCGAATATCATTACAATTGCTCACCAGCTGACAGATAGCCTGGTCAGCTTGCCGCCAACACCAGCCCAATTGAATATAAAAGCAAAAACACTTTGATGCGGATCTCGGATCATTTCACATTGCTCTGTCCAGCAACTTTCACATGCGGCGAAATGTTTTCCAGTCTTGAGTGGGGAGTGTGGCAGACAGGAAGGGGGATCAGGCAACCTGCACACAGTCCTCAATAGCGAAGATATCACCTCCTGCTCATACCAAGCCATCCTATCAGGGTTGTCTTACTATACAGGGAGGGTAGTAGTGTCTAACTATGTCAAACTACCAAATAACTTTCCAGTTCCAGCCCTTGATACGCACTCGCACCCATAGGAAGCATGCAAAGGAGGCAATATAACTCACGCCTGTAAACAGGATAACCCCCCAGAAGCTCTTCCTGCCAGAATCATCGGTAGCCTTCATCAGGCTCCCAGCAATAGGAATACCGGTCAAACACCCGAAACTAACCAATGTATACGCGCTCGCATAATATCGACTATAGTCCTGTGTCCCGCATAGCTGCCCAACACATACAGGCGTCAAGCTTATGTTTGAGCCACTTGCAAATCCGAACAGGATGACAAAAGCGATGATAAGCGCCAGATTTGGGGGCGAATCGGCCATCGCATCTGGTAACCATAGACACATCACAGAAACCAGACATAGCAAGGTCGAGACGATCATGGTATTGTACCGCCCTATTCTGTCGGCAATATAACCGATAAAGAAACGCCCAAGGCAGGAAACTGAATTAAGGATGGCGAGCAATTGGTAAGCAAAAGCCGCATCACTATCAACTATTGCTTGCCGGCCAGATAGCCCTTTTCTTGTGAGGTAGTATGTCGGTAGGTATGTGATGGGAACGAAGTATGCCCATTCGACTAAGAAGACTCCGGCAGATGTGACGGCCATCGCGCCAGTTCCATCGCGGAAGATGGCTGCACTGGGTAGAACGTCACGCCAAGAGCTTGTTGCACCACGCTTCGGTGGCAGGCGGCTCCGGCAGAGCACTACGCTGAGAATACATAGAAAGAGAAGCACAAACCCTACCAAGCGCATCGACCATCCCCAACCCAGGCGTGGAATTAATGACTGCAACATTAGCGGAAATATCACGCCTCCAAGTCCGCTGCCCGTGAAAGCGAAGCCGCTGGCCAAGCCGCGCTTAGCGTTGAACCAGTGCGATATAGTGCCCATAGCCGGAGTGAAGAGAAAGGAGGAACCAATGCCGTTAAGGATGGACAATGACAAGATGAACTGATAGTATTCTGGAAGAAAAGAAAAGAAAGAAGAATTAGCTGCGTGGGCCTGGGAACCGGTCAAGGGGACTGTACCTGTGCAGAGACCCAGACAGAATATTCCAGCAAGCGAGCAGACAGTGCCCAGAATCATCAACTCTCGTGGACCTCTTGCGTCAAAGATAGGACCGATTTGTACACCGCAGAAGTACGAAATAAAAACGTAGATACCAAAAATCCAACCTATGGCACTGGGGGAGGAGGAAGGAAGCATGTTGTAGGAGACATAAGCCTCCAAGACGCCGACTGAATTAACAAGGCCTAAGCCTGCGGTCATCGAGCACCAACAGCCGATCGCAACAGTCCAAGCAGCGAAACCGCCTTCAGGATACGTGAACTCGGATACGCTTTCATGGTCGGTGGCCTTTGTCGAACTCCTTCCCTTGCTGTCTGGCTCTGACTGGTTCACCAGACGCAAGCTGTCGGTCGGTTTTGGTCTTCTGTGTGAAGGTTCTGCAGAGATAATGGTATCCATTTAGCTGATATGGGGGGATTCAACTGGAAGAGACAAGACAAGCCCAGTCGAATTCTTCCAAAACGGCTTGATACGCGAGGGTGTCCTGGAGGGTCAATGATAGTACGGGAAGATGATGACGGAAGAAAGAGATGGATGGAAACTGTTCATAATGGCAGGGCAGGGCCAGGGTGGCTGAGGGAGTTGGCCACGGATAATCGTTCCTGGTAAACCGAAATTCGAAGGAAGGGCACATGCTTCGGTTGAAAATGATTCCGGAGTTGCATCGGAAAAACGGAGTAGACCCCTCATATTCTCTATGACTTTTTGGGTTTTTTCTTCTCATGTTTAGTGTTCATCAGCCTATAATAATCATCGCAGAGACAAGGAACAACTGGACTCACTACAATCCTAGTTGCCCTAACCGACCTAGGAAGTCCGGCTTTGAATATCCCTGTCTGCTATTAGTAACGAACTATAGCTGCGTAACTCACCGTTCTCAGCTCGGTATTAATAATATCCAAAGATGGCTAACAGCAGTGGGGGACAGGGGATCTAAAATACCCATGGGGAGCAAAAGAGGACGTCTTGCTCGTCATCGAACTGATCTAAGAAACTTTCTGTCCTTGAGCAGGGATATAGAAGGCGGTAAGAAACATCAGTCTATTATCGGAGTATTACAAAGTAATCGCAGACAGACTTTCCATCTCTTAGCACAGGTCTCGCAGGAGTCATAAAGTAGCTGGGTATTTCCCGATTGCAGCGCGTACGACGCATAATAACCGAATCCCGGACGAGATGATCCGTTGATGGCATCTCGTTCATAGGGATGTTGAAATTTCAATTTCATTAAGCCAGTACTGTAATATTGAAATTATACTCAAAAGATTTATTATAATTTCAAGATATCGTGTGATAATAATGGATACGATAGTAGATTCTAATGCTATACTTTGATTAGCTATAACTATGGACTAAAATACTCTATCCTACTTACTAATATAATTAGTTAATGTAACCCGCAGATGCGACTTATCACCAGAGTTAGTGGTTCTCTAGGCCCCGACGAGACATTGAAACACTCATATCGAAATTCTGCCCGGCCTTTTTCTCGAAATACTAAGCACTCCACCCCCTAACTCACCTCGGGTCATCATCGGGAGAAGATACCCCAGGCTAATGAGAAAGGTATATACCATTCACATAATAAAACTCTCATACCGTGAGTTGAGTGGTCTATTGGCTAGGGTCCGAAGTTTCAGCCAATAAAAGTCACTGTCCTGTCTCGCTCGGCCAGTACGTAAGAGTAGTCGTAGGACTGGTCTAGAAATAAGTGGCTCTGCTCTAACTAAGACATTTCAATAGCCAGGGGCTGGATTGATTCGAGAATAAATCTCAGAGCAGCCAACAGTACAAAATAGAATTTTTGTATCCTCCTCGACATATGTAGCTCGTTTTATGTAGTGATCTTCAAGCAGGAGTTACTAATAATACGTGAAAAGGTAGGGGCTCTTAGATTATATTGGGACACGGAATTATCAGACCAGAAGGAGCTTTCCATGATGCAATGGCTCTCGAGGGAATCGGACGTGCAGAGTTTGTAACGGCCACTGCGACAGTACGGGCAGACATTGCAGGGGTTTCTAGGCCCCAAGGCTACACGGTCGTTGCTCTTCAGCCCATGAACATTGCCTCCTGTGGCTACTATCACGCCCGAGGACTCATGGGCGAGGTTGAGGGGCTGGGTGACTTCGTATCGACCGAGCTTTCCATGCTGCCAGTAATGAATCTGCATGGTGACAATATGAGAGAATCATACTCAGTATGAGTAAGAAAGAATGATTACGTACATCTGAGCCACATAGGCCGGTGGCCACCACGCGGACAAGAACATCCCGATTCGGACTCGATGGTCGGGATACGGCGGTCGGAGTGGGTGAAGGTGCCTCCGGGGTGCAGGACCAAAGCACGGTTTACCGATGGCTGCAGTGTCGACATGACGATATCTGGATAACAGGTGACTGACAACCTTATCATTCCATGCATCCGTGCACTGCTTCAGTCAATTCTTATAGATCGAGCATCGTTTCACGTTGCATACAGGCTTGAACAGCGATTGGCCCGGCACTATCGCCGAACGAATCAGTGGCGCCGCAGGCTGGAAATAACCCCGAGAACCTTTCCCCACCACTGCCCCACAATCGTCCAGTTGTTCATCGATTCCCCCGCGTCTCGGGGGTATCGCCGTCCAATTTTTGAAGTATGGCAAATTCGAGGGCCCAAGGAGTGAGGAATCACATAAATATGGCACTTTCCCGTACATATCAGGTTAATATCTTCCTCCTAAACGTTACGCACATCTAACACAATGGAAATCATCCAACAGAAGCCCACCAACTACGCCATCCACACCAGCCCAGCCAACGACCTGCGGCTAGTCGAATGCGAAATCCCCAAGATCGCACCAAATGAGTGTTTAGTGCACGTTCGCGCAACCGGTATCTGTGGCTCTGATGTGCACTTCTGGAAACATGGCCATATCGGGCCCATGATCGTGACGGGCGACAATGGCCTGGGGCACGAGAGTGCCGGCGTCGTACTGCAAGTCGGCGAGGCCGTTACACGCTTCAAGCCTGGTAAATCCCTCCCCACCTACCTCCTCACAACCATCCACTAATCAATCTACCTTCTAAGGTGACCGCGTCGCCCTGGAATGCGGCGTCCCCTGCTCCAAGCCCACCTGCGACTTCTGCCGAACAGGCCTCTACCACGCCTGTCCGGACGTGGTCTTCTTCTCCACACCCCCGCACCACGGTACTCTGCGCAGATACCACGCCCACCCTGAGGCCTGGCTCCACAAGATCCCCGACCACGTTTCCTTCGAAGAGGGTTCTCTCCTCGAGCCACTGACCGTCGCGCTGGCGGGTATTGATCGCTCTGGATTACGACTCGCCGATCCACTAGTTATCTGTGGCGCTGGGCCAATCGGTCTGGTTACTTTACTCGCTGCTAACGCTGCTGGCGCTGAACCCATCGTCATCACCGACCTCGATGAAAACCGTCTCGCGAAGGCGAAGGAGCTGGTTCCTCGCGTGCGACCGATCAAGGTAGAGAAGGGAGAGAGCTCGGCGGAACTCGGCCAACGGATCATATCTGAGCTGGGACAGGAAGCTAAGCTTGTGATGGAGTGTACGGGTGTGGAGAGTAGTGTGCATGCGGGTATCTATGTATGGCTCCCCTCCCTTTTCCAGTCGAAGAAAGCATCGTATCGATTAGGATAGATGACTGACTGATTTTGATACAGGCAACCCGCTTCGGAGGCACCGTGTTCGTGATCGGAGTCGGCAAGGACTTCCAGAACATCCCGTTCATGCACATGTCCGCAAAGGAAATGAATCTCAAGTTCCAGTACCGATACCACGATATTTACCCCAAGTCGATCGCTCTGGTTGCTGCGGGGATGATTGATCTCAAACCGCTGGTGTCGCATCGGTTTAAGTTGGAGGAGGGGTTGAAGGCGTTTGATACGGCTAGTAATCCGCGGTCGGGGGCTATCAAGGTGCAAATCCTGGATGATTAGTTTATAGAGGAGAATAGAAAATTAGCAGTTTCGATATAACCTAGTCCGGGACATCAGTCCGTCCTAAGATTCTTTTCGCTGGTGGCCTCTTTGATGGTAGTTATCCTACTCCTCGAGACGTTGAAACCCAGGTACTTCAACTATGGAACTATATGTCTATCATATGATCTCCAAGTGCCTTGTTATGTACATCCGTCCGCAGAAGCCAGTGTAACAACACATACCACCCCTCCTCCACAGAGACTGAACTAAGTTGTACAATCCTGGAACTAAGCCTTCGCCTTCAGCACCCTCTGCTGCTCCGCCCACGCAAGCGCACTCTTCCTCACACTCTCCTCACCCACCTCTGAGAAAATATCAACACCGATTCTAGCCGGGAAATTCATCCGCTGGTGGCGTTCCAGTGATTGAATGGTCGAGAATGCATCGTCGGGAAGGATGAAATCTGATCAGTCCATTTTAGCACAATGAAGATAAATGTTGTGGATGGGAGAAGGATTACCTTGGAAATTACTCTCGATTCTCTCCGGAGTGACGGACTTAGGAAGCACGACAGTTCCCCGTTGAACCGCCCAGCTGATGAGAACTTGCGCGGGCGTTTTGTTTAATTTCTTGGCTGTTTCTATGACGAGGGGGTCGTCGACGGCGCTGGAATTCTGTAAGTTTCTTGCGAGATATAAAGAGCTGGGGACGGTGTCCGTACCGGGGAATGTTGTAGATGTTGTTGCCTAGGGGGGAGTAGCCTGCTATCACGATGCCCTAGAAAATGTTCGATTAGTATGATAGTCATGTTGTTGAAGATGTAAAGTATCTTACCTTCTGCGTCGACCACTCCAGCAAATCCTTTTGCTGAAGGAACGGATGAGCCTCGATCTGGTTGACTGCGGGAGTGATCTTCGCTCTGTAGATAGCGTCAGCTTTGATACATATGCAGTAACAAGCACACTCACGTCTTCAGCAACTCCTCGATCTTCTCGCGAGTAAAGTTGCTCACACCAATGGAGCGGACTTTGCCTTTCTCTACTAGTTTCTCCATCGCAGCCCATGTATCTTTGATTGGTACGTCTACCACGTCAATGAGGCCCGTTTGTTCATTGACGGGCTGGATGGTTGTTGTCGAGTATCTGAACGCGACGGGCCAGTGGATCTGTACAATATTTATCAGGACTTCAACAGCTAGTAGACAGACAAGTCGTCAACATACAAGATAAAGATCCAGATAATTAGTCTGCAAATCAGCCAGCGATTTATCCACAGCTTCTTCGACATTCTCGGGATGGTGGTGGGTATTCCATAGCTTGCTTGTGAGCTATACATTCAGCATGAGTTAGCCCTATATCATAGATTACTCTCTTTAGGTTTTAAGGGCTGCTCACGAAAATATCCTCCCGCGGAACCCCAGACAATCTCATCCCGTCTCCCACTTCCTGTTCGTTGCCGTACACTGCTGCCGCGTCAATGTGCCGGTAGCCGCATTTCAGGGCTGCGATGACGGCGTCGCGGACTTCGTCTTTCTTCGATTGCTGTTTGATTGTGTCAGATATGAAGCGGACATGTTCTGCGTAAAGGCGATTGATATACCCATGTTCCTAGGCCGACGGCAGGCATGTCGTAGCCTGTGTTGAGCTTGAAGGTACGGTTTAATGCCATGTTTGGCAGGGGATTGTTGCGAGTAGTTGGGTGTCACGTAGGGTAGTGGTGCGGATGGTAAGAAATGGTTGTTTAGTAACCTGCTTTGGATAGCTGAGATTGAGTCAGAATCCGATGGTTATGCGGAGGTGATAATGAAAGGGTTTACTATTGATCTTGCAGCTTCTATTCTTCAGACAGGAGTATACATCGAGTATAAATAATGCTGTTCTCGGAAAAGTCGTAGGGTGTTCGGATGCTTTTCCGGGGTATTTTCCGAGCTTTCTATAGGATAATATCCAACGCTGTGGGGTTGACGGGTTCGCCTATATCCAGAGTGGTGACTGTCTCGTAGTAAATTCCCCAAAAAGTGATAGGAAATAGAAACTACACGAAAGCGAAATGAATGGCTACGTTTATTGGAAACGCCCGAGGGTGTTGATGTATGTCTCCATGGGCTTTAAATAATATAGCTCGAATGCCCTAGCAAACGCTAGAGCACCGAACAAAGGAAGGTCGCATCGCGATATTTCACGGGCGCCTTGTGACTTTGTCGGATTAAAGAAGGATAGCCCAGCAGAAAATCCAGAGTTGCACAACTCGAAATTTTGGCGTAGATATAAGGAGTGCTTCAGGTGCCACATGGGAACGAGGGAGCATAATTCACCTGGGTAACTACTATAGCTCAATTCTTCGGGATCAACCACCACATCCTTGAGCAGACTCATCCCCGCAGTTGCACGTGGGAGCAGCCTTTGTACACCCAAACTGTAGGTAGTTCACACCCGAGATTCGGCTCCTGTAATAATCATCTTTCCATCTTGTTTCATACTATGGGTTAGCCCTATCCTAAGTAAAAAAGTAGGGACAAAGGGGGTATCGAGTACGATTTAAGATGCCTTCATTATCAAGTCTAAGCGTCTGCAATATGCATAAGATATAATTCCATCAAATTCAGCACAAATCCAGGATAGATACTGACCATCCCCACTGGAGGCACAAGAGACTAGGCTGTAAAGGCCGTTATCGCACAATGTCAAGGCAGATCAAAACATACGTATCAAAAGGTTCGTGGCTATAAGTGGAACAGAAAATATAGAAGGAACTGGGTGATTATCTATACCAACATTCATGCAATAGTGAGGTGATGGCATTCGGAATCTTCAGTAATTGATAAGTGCGAAATGATTGGTCAACATCTCCGCTTTACGCTGCAGGGACTGGGAAAGTCAAAAGTGGGGGAAGGGTCCTGTGTTGCTTCTCCTCGGCATGCTGACAGCTGTCCAGGCGCCGGGGGAAAAGGGAACTCACCAACAACACCTTCCCAGACATCCATTGACTTTCCATCTCGACATCTATCTCGTATTTACACTCTACTTCTTTTCCTTATCAGAGTCAATGACTTTTCAAGACTCTGCTGCTGACTCTTCGTGACAGCCAAGAGACCGGCTACAGCCAAGGCGGGCTATCCAAGCCGGCCAGCCCAACGATTCGCCCACGGATTCCCTTCCATCTGTATCCGGGTCTAGACTAGCTCAACCCTGTCGCTCCTTCTTTCCCTCTCCAATCCTGCCTTCCCGGGAAACACTCTCGCGGACCCCGCCGTGGGCGAGTCATCATGATAAGAACCTTCTCCGCGGGGTTTCTTCTGGACCCCTCCATGCATGCATGTCTTTACGCCCTTTATAGATAGCCTGCTGCTTCCCCTCACTTCTCCTCCCAGTGTGACACCACGCTTGGCTCATCATGCACACTATGCAGTCTTCTCGTCTTTGCCTGGCCTTGATGGCCATGTCTCTAGCCCTTCCAGCATCGGCTGAGAAGGTGCTAGGAGCCTACATCTTTGCTCGACATGGAGACCGCACGGCAAAGGTCCTGAAGGACACGGAGTTGACCGATCTGGGTTACCGTGAGGTCTATACCACTGGTAGCTACTGGCGGAGCCGCTACATTGATTCGGGCTCTTCCCTGCAAATCCAGGATATTAGTGAAGACATTGTCAAGCTGAGCCAAATCAGTGCCTCCACCCCGTCGGACGATGTGCTGCAAAACTCCGCCACAGGCTTTTTGCAGGGAGTCTATCCGCCTGTCGGCTCGTCAGCCAACGAGACCCTGGCTGATGGAACAGTCGTCGATTCTCCCCTGGATGGCTATCAGTTGATCCCCTTGGCCATGACCGACTCGGGGTCAAACAGTGAGGATACCACCTGGCTGCAGAGTGCGACCAACTGCCAAAATGCGGAAGTCAGCAGCAACAACTACTACACCTCGTCATTGTATAACTCACTTCTTAATTCTACCACGGATTTCTATCAATCACTCTCGTCGCTATTGAATGGTACCTTCTCCGAGTCTTCAATTAGCTTCAAGAATGCCTACACCATTTTTGACTACCTCAATGTCGGCTCCATCCACAATACCACCAATGTTCCAACAGCAGAGCAGCTGCAACAGGCCTTCCTGTTGGCTAACATTGAGCAATACAACCTGGCATACAACTCGTCTGAGCCCATCCGAGCCGTAGCAGGTGCTATGCTGGCAGGTGATGTTCTTCAAGGCTTGAATAAGACGATTACATCCAAGGGTAAAACCAAGCTGAATCTTCAGTTCGGCTCCTACGGAACATTCCTCTCGTACTTTGGTCTGGCACAACTCCCCGCTGCGGATGTCAACTTCACTGGAATTCCCGACTATGCCTCCTCCATGGCATGGGAACTAGTGACCAACTCGACCTCGAATGAGTTTCCTTCCACTTCCGATATCAGTGTGCGATTTGTCTTCCATAACGGTACCCTCAACGAATCCAAGAATGATAGCCCTAATGAGTACCCACTCTACGGCCGATCAAGTGCCACCATTCCCTGGTCCGACTTTGTGAGTCTGAGCACCAAGATTGCGGTCACGTCGCAGTCGCAGTGGTGCCAGGCGTGTGGCAATACCGATGGACTATGTGCGTCCTACTCGACCAGCTCTAACTCTAGCTCTACTTCTCCAACCCAGGAAATGTCAAGCAGCGGTATCTCCAGGCCGGTAGCGGGCGTTATCGGTGCCCTGGTAACATTGGCAGTCATTCTTGGTGCAGAGGCTCTTCTGCTTCTGGTGGGAGGATTCCGCATCACCAAGAAAGGCAGAATTGCACAAAACGCGGCTGCCGACGAAGAAGACAAAGCATCTTGAGTGAGACCAAAAACAGTGGGCATGTATTGTTGACGAGTTTGGATGATCATGATTTTGCGACGGCTGGAGTATCGTCATTCCCAGTCTTATGCTACGTTTTTAGCGTTAGCTGGTTTCATGTCGGGACCCTGATCCGAGTCGATTTGGGCCTACCTTAGTACCACAGTCGTTATGATATTCTACATTGACGTTGTCCATTTCTCCATAACCCTCACTGCACGAAGATCCTCGTAGCTATCTCCGTCTACTCCTGCAGACTACTCATTTGACAATGAATTGACACGGTTCAGCGATAATCCCATCTTCAAGGTGGATGAAAAGAGAGATCAAGAAGTGGGTTCACTGTACATCGAAATGGGTCGAGGCCTGGATGCGACGAACACCCCGAACCATGGATAGATGCGCCTCTGGTTCCACCACGGGGAGGCCCGCCATCGCGACACCTAAGCCGTTACATCATGACCTCGGCTGTCCTGGATACAATCGCAAAGTTTCTTCGATGACGAGACACTCGTCCTGTCCTTACGACTACCACTCCAGACACATCTACAGTCGTTTTCCATGAGGGACTCCGGTGCGCTCTCTAGCCCGCGAACGCGACACCCGCAGCCAGCCTTGCCGGCCCAGCTTCTACTCGACCATGCAATTCCTTATCCGCTTAACTGTGGCCGCTCTGTTGGTCCTCACTGTGCTCTGGGTCGGATCGCAAGTGAGCATAGTCCAGCCACAGCAGGAGATAATCCCCGAGACGAATCCGGTGGAGGATGAATATCGAGCGGCCACACCTACCAATTCTATACAGCCGGATATTGCAGATATCTCGCACACTCCTTCAGCCTCGCCTTCTCCTTCAGTCGGCAGGAAGAAGCGTCCGTCGATAACGGACCTCCTCCCATCTTACCAGAAGGACACTGCATCCCCTCAATGGGCCATCGACAACATGCTTGACACGACACAGACACCCATTGACGGCGTCATTGTCGTCGGAAGACTCAAATTCGAGAGACCTGACTGGCTCATCAATGAATTGCCTGAGTAGGTCTCTTTGATCGCAATCGACTCTACTACTTCCCGCTGACATTCCCAAAGCTGGCGCCACGCAATCTACACGCGCGACGACCGTCGGCACCCCCTCAGCATCCCCAAGAATAAAGGCAAAGCCAGCACCGTCTACCTCCAATACATCATCGACCACTACCACCACCTGCCCGCAACGATCGTGTTCCTGCACAACCACCGCAAACCAGGTCACACTGAGTTCCGCGACTACGGGAACGTGGCAGCCGTTACTTTTCTCCGACGGGATTTTGTGCAGAAGAACGGGTTCGCTAATCTCCGCTGTACTACTAGCAGTTCTTCTACTTCAAGTACCGAGTGCGGGAACGTGATTCGTCCGGTTTCCGATAACAAAGAGAGTAGTGCGCAAGCATCGTCGGTTGAACAGGAGTATCCAACTATCTGGAAAACGTTTTTCAATAGCACTGATGTGCCGGAGATGATTGCGACGCCGTATTGCGGGCAGTTTGCGGTGTCGAGGGAGCAGGTGCGCAAGCGGCCGAGGGAGGAGTATATGAGATATCAGCAGTGGGTGATGGAGACGAAGTTGAAGGATGAGGAGATCGAGCAGGTGATGGGGTCATTGTGGCATGTTATCTTTGGGAGGGAGGCTGTATAGTAAGTCAAGTTACCTTTGTCAATGTTTGAGATGATATGCTGACGGGTGTTAGTTGTCCTGATACGGCCAAGTGTTTTGAGGATGTTTATGGGTTGTGATTTTTCACTGCTACGATAGTATAGTTCGATAGTGAGGTAGTGACACTGAATAGATATAGTCACTTATGTGCAAATCTGAAATAGCAACAGCAGTGGCTGAAGTAGAAGGTTGTTGTAGAGTAGATCAAGCGGAGGGAGCTACGCTATTGAATACTACCGCCGCGCCGGCGCGACATGACGTGCGTGACCCACGCAAATTTCCAACTGCTTCAACTTCCATCTCCGACCTCAACCTCCGCACGCGCGCTCCCCCCAACGCACATCAGACCCAACTTCGGGTCACTCTCACTCAGTTCGATGAATTGGACTAGTTCTCATCAATTCAATCACTAACCCCCTATCCACCTACCTACGCGCCCACCCACCTTCAACCGCGCAGCTCCAGCTGCCACCTATCACCACCAAACAACCACCACCCCAATACGCTCACACCCTACCACCAAAATGTCGACACACTACAACACCGAACCGACCGCGACCGCCTCCGCAACCCTACACACGACCCTCGGCCCTCTCCACATCGCACTCTTCGCCTCCCAAACGCCCCTAACATGCCGGAACTTCCTCCAACACATCCAAGACAACTACTACGCAGGGACAATCTTCCACCGGATCATCCCCAACTTCATCCTCCAAGGCGGCGATCCAACCGGTACCGGCTCAGGCGGAACATCCATCTACGAGGAACCCGAATTCGAATACGACCCGACAGCGCGCGATCCCAACGAGAAAGTCGTTTTGCGCGATGAACTGCACAGCCGGTTACGGTTCAATCGGCGCGGATTGGTGGGGATGGCGAAAGCGGAGGATGGGAGCTACGGAAGTCAGTTCTTCATTACGTTGGGTGATGCGAGTCGCGAGTTGAATGGGCAGTGTACGTTGTTTGGGAGGATCGAGGGAGACAGTATTTATAATGTGTTGAAGATTGCGGAGGGGGAGGTGGTCGAAGGGACGGAGAGGCCGGTTTATCCTGTTAGGGTTACCGGATGTGAGGTGGGCGAGTTGGGGCCGTTGGAGGGGAAGATTGTGAAAAGAGATTTGACGGCGAGAAGTTCTGCTACTGCTGCGGGTACTGGTGAAGGGAAGGGAGGGAAGAAAGCGGCGCAGGCGAAGAAGAAGGGAAAGGCGAAGGGAGGGAAGACGCTACTGAGCTTTGGTGATGATGAGGGAGAGGAGGGTGAGGAGATGCCTGTCAGGCCGGCGAAGCCGAAATATAATGCTGCGCTGGTGACGGATACAGCTGGGAATGGCGATGCGCAACCGGCAGAGAAGGAGAAGCTGAAGGCGAGGAAGGCGTCGCCGTCACCACCACCGCGCAAACGCGCATCACCCACCCCTCCACCCATCGACCGACCCAAGACTCCCGACCCAGCGACGCAACTCCCTCTTCGCGATCCAGAATCTCCCGAGCGCTCTCCCAGCCCGGAAGAACAGCCAGCGCAAAAGTCCAAACTAGAGCGGACCAACGCCGAGATCGAATCCTTGAAAGCCTCGATGCGCCGCACCGTAACCACCGAGTCGGACACAGGACGCAAGAAATCCGCATTGGAAGCCATGATCCCTCAGACAGCAATCCGCGGCCGCAAACGCCCACCACCTGGATCCTCAGCAAGTAACAGCGCCAGCAACGGCATAACGGGCTTCTCTAGCACCAGCGACAACGCTGCATTGAAGATGTTCAACGCCTTCAAAGCGAAACTCGAAAACGCCGACTCAACCACCACTACCAGCACCAGCACTAGCAGCAAACCCCAACCCAAATCCCAGAAAGAGAAAGAAGAGGACGAGGAAGACGACGAAGAATCCCAGCTCTGCGACCTCCACTTCATCGTAAACTGCCAATCATGCAAATCCTGGTCTGATAACAACGCAACCGCCCCCGATGCCGCCGATGGCGACGAAGGGACACAGTTAGGCGATGACACAGACCAAGGATGGTTAACGCACCAGCTCCGCTTCGGGAAAGATACACTGGGCAAGGATCTGAAATGGAAGAAGGAGCATCCGGACGATGTGGATAGTTTGATGGTGATTGATCCGCGGGAGAAGGAGAAGGATATTGTTGCGTCGGGGTCTGGGTCTGGGAGGAGGAAGAGGGGAATGATGGAACGGGATCGTGAGAGGGATAGGAAGAGGGGGAGGGTGGGGGACTTGGAGTGGGAGAAGGGGAGGAAATGACTTTTCTCTCGTTGATTAGTTGATGTGTAGCATATTATATCATCTTATACTATACTACTTATACTACCACGTTCGATTAGTATACCGGAGCTGAATGACAGAATAGAGCGTCAACGACATGATCTAAATTATTACTACAGGCAACCACAATCATACTACGACGAAGCATATAAGAAACAAAACATAATATCAAGGTTAACTCGAGGAGAAGAATAAGAGAAGAGAAGACTAATTCCATTTCATTCGATGATATGAACAAACGTGCGCCGCTGTCATTAGAATCGTGGTATGTGTAGAAGCATTCTTTCGCGTACGGTAGGGTAATGAGATAAAGAAACAAGGTGATTCGGCGAAGGGGGAGTTGTAGGAAAGGGAAATGATGTGATTGCTTTTGCTTCTTGAGAGGCAGTCAGTCAATAGAAAGAGGCGTGAAGCCAGTCAATCAATCAATGAATCAATCAATCAATCAGTTCAACCAGCCAACGGAATAGTGGATGTCTTGATCTGTTGTTGCAATCAGGTAGGAGGAAATGGGGGAGGGGGTATAAGGTCTTGACGGGTTTAGTGGTTAAAGGGTAGGTAGGGTAGGGGCAGGGGGAATTCTATGCAGCGATATACCTGATCAGCTCATTTAGAAGAGAAAAGGCAAGACAATTGAGGAAGTGTAAGCTTTTATTCGTATTCGTAATTCCAAGGTTGGCTCTTTATATTGCCTTCCGCGGACACACAACCCCGTTAGTAATGTCATCAAGCAAAAAATGATAAAAAAAAATCAAGCCTTCTTGCGCCGCTTCGCGCCGCCGCCATTGCCCTTACCTCCCTGAGAATCGTTAGTTTCGGACCCGCCATACTGCAAGCCATCATCCACCGTGTTGGCCGGGCTGGTGCTCTCGCTGTCTGGAAGTGCCTCGATGCGATTGGACTCGTGGCTGATGGGGATTTGCGCATCCGCGCCGACTCCTGAGCTCATTGGGTTGGTTCCATAACCGCTGCCGTCGAAACCGTTGTAGTACCCG
Source organism: Aspergillus welwitschiae (assembly GCF_003344945.1). NCBI lineage: Eukaryota > Fungi > Ascomycota > Eurotiomycetes > Eurotiales > Aspergillaceae > Aspergillus > Aspergillus welwitschiae. Next base: position 159,015 of record NW_020798747.1, on the reverse strand, counting down.
GCCGTCGACGGCGGGTTGGCTCCGCTGAAGAGATCACCCTCTGCTGGGATTTGGTCGAAATCAAACAGCTCGTTGGCATCCTTGATCACACCGTCCTCGGGACCGGTCGTCGCCGTTGGATCAGCCGATGTCGTGACCGGCACCGAGTGAGACGAGTCGCCGAAATCTAAGTTATGTTTATTATGTTCGAGGTCTCCAATGTCCGTGAAGTAGTCGTTGGTGAATATCTCATCAAAGTTTAGTGGGGGAGGGGGGACGCTGCCGTCAGTGCCAATGCCAGGGATGGTGCCCGTAGGGCTCAAGGGTTGAAGCAGGTTCGTCAGGTTCTGCACGGAACGGTCTTGCTCCGCTTGCATCTTCACCAGGTTATCGATCTCCGCGCGGGTGTTGGCCAGCCGCCCCGAGTAGTTGTGTGGCATCGGTGGTGGTGTCGGGGTCATCAGCGCGTTGTTATGGGACACCGGGGGGCTGGTGCCGCTGGAATTGCTCTCGTTGGCCATCAGACGGAGCATATCTGCACGCTGATTGGGGGTGAGTGGCGAGTTTCCTCCGGATGTTTCAAGCGATGACAGCACATTAGGGAAGTCGGCGAACGTCGTTGGCATGCCGTTGCGAGCATTGGAGTTTTGAATTACTGACATAATGTCACGTTGTGGGTACTGTTGATTTGCTGGCACCGGCGCCTCCTTCGGCTGCGGGCTCGTGTCAAACACCTCCTCGACATGGCCAGGCTGCGACGCACTCGGTTGCCGGCCATGGCCACGCGGTTGTGAGCGGTCATAGGCGGCGGCAGCAGGGGACAATGTTGTCGCACGGCTCTGCCGGTCAGCCCCCGGGGGGGCTTTCAGCAAGAGCGGTTGCTTCTTCATTGACCGTTGGCCACCAGGGCTGTTCAGATTGGACGCACCCAAGGTGCTCAGCGTATAATCGTCCCCCATGTCGACAACGTTGCCTTGGTCTTGAGAGATAGCTCCCGCGAACGAGTTCGCCAGATTCTGCGGTCCTTCCTGCCCCTGCAGACTACGATTGTAGACAGTTGCTAGGAACGTGAGGATAGCATTGATGGAGTTCTCGTGCCGTGTATGCTGCTCCTGGAAGTTGGCCGCCTGCGCGTACAGTTGCTCGTGCTCGCGCCGTAGTTTGCTAATGGTGTTGGAAATGATCTGTTGTTGCTGCCGAATAGCTTGCAATTCTCGATACACGCCTGCCAGTTGGTCTTTAGGCATGACATTGTTCGTGATGAGAGACAATTGGCGGTTGCGCGCACGATCATCTCGAGCGCCAACGCCATCATCCCCATAGTCATCGTGGTCCTGATCCTCCGCTTCCTCGGTCTTCACACGCACATTCGCTTTTCCAGACTTGCTACCCTGACCCGCCGTGTTCTTGGGCTTCTGGATCAACCATAGCAGGTCAGGATGCCCGCGCTTGAAGTATGGGTTGGCGTATTCGCTCGGGCTCTTGTTCTTCCGCTCGCTGGCACGCATCGAGTTGTCCGACAGTCCGACTTTCTTGTGAAAGCCATACATGTTCAGCTGGCGAACGAAAGAGGCGTAGTTGTTGTGTTTAAAGAGCTCCGGAATGAGGGTCTTCGCAAACTCGTCTTCGTCCATAACGATGAAAGAGTTTCCATCATCAGACCATCGGATAAGTTCAGTGTTCTTCGACTCGTCGAGAAAACTAGATTCAATTCAGTTATTATTCGTTCATTCGCTACACGTCAGTGGGTAGACCTACCTGCTCAATTTTTGCACAAACGGAGGGATCTGCTTCCGCTTGGCCTGCGCCTCCCTCTTCGCAACCATCGCGCGCTTATAAAGGTCTTCCAGACTCTCCCCCCATCCCCCGTTTTCTCCACTTCCAGTACTATGATCCGAAAACGGTGGTGTCTGTTCATATCCTCGACCGCGGTTTACCAGTTGAGTTGGGGTCTGACGACGCGCGAGCTGCCCCGGTGCAGTAGCAGTAACGTTGGCCGCAGGCACGTCCGGGCTGGACGTGTAGGCCGTGGCGCTGTAGGGGTTGGCATCAGGAAAGGAGGGGCTGGAGACGCTCGAGGAGCTCTGACCCCATTGCAGAAACTGATCGTTGGAGAGTTGGTTTCCGGGGTTCTGAGGGTAGCTGGAGAGTGGGCCCAGCTGAGGATGGACGATCGGGGATGTGCCAGGCGCAGGTCTCTTGCGGGTAATTCCTTGAGGACTCATCACAGGCGACAAAACCAACGGTCGGTAAAGAGCAAAGGCGTTCTAAGGGGCGAGTAAAGTCGCGTATACGATGGCCTAGCGTCGTCCACTAGGAGGAAAGGAAGAATTACGGCGATTGGGCGAGAGGCGACAGAAGTACTTAGTCGGTCGGGTAAATGGCGGGGTGAGCGGAAGGCCTCAGTTGGCACAGGCAATCCCAAAATGAGGGGGGAAACTTGTCATCAACGTCGTGATTGTCAAATATGTCCAGGGCGATGTCACTCGAGAAGGATGAAGAGCGCTCAGCAGCGGAGGAGAGCGTGGGACTTCAGGCGCAAGTGGCAATGGCGGAGACGCGACGGCGCCGCCGCAGACGCTAGACGTAGTAGCAAGAATCGAAACTTCAGGTGGGCGTCAGGCAATCCGCGAACACGGCAGTTCTATATTGGTCCGGAAAGATGCGTGTGTATGTGATGCAGTTGCTGTATCCGAATGACTTGAGCGAATCGAGGCTGGCGATGGAAATTCAACAGAGCCTATATAACACGGGAAGGCACTGGGGCCGAAGGTGGGTTCAGAGGATCGACCGAGCCGGCGCAACAAAGGCAGGCACAAAGCGCAAAAGAAACAAAGCCTTCCACCACGGGGAGTGAAGAAGAATGGGCGCGACGGAGAACGGGATGAAGCGATGAAGTTGGATCTGAGGGGGTTCAGGACAGGCAACGGCGTCTGTCACCGCCAGCAAACTCGGGAACTCAAGATGCTTGGCGGGCGGTGATGATCTCAAACCTCGGCGGTGAGTCGTGATTGGCCAATGGGCTGAGTCAGCGTACGGCACGTGGGTGAGGGATGCTCAGTCACATTCGGCAGTTTTCCGTTGTTATTCAATCTAGTATCACTCCTGGGCGTCAAAGACTCGTTCTCTTTTACGGGCAGCAACCATCGTCAACGGCAACCATCGCGGCTGACCACGCTACTGTTATGACCTCTACTAAGTACTTGCTAGTGAGGTTGGCTTCCTTCGGGACGGCAAGCTCCCCACTGCCCCATTATCCAATCACCACCCGCTAATCTTTGCGGCCTCGACTTGGCCCATTCTTTCAAACGGCCTGTCCCAAAGCCTGATTTCCTTCCAGAGGTTTCACGATGCTTCTATCGATTTCTGACCCTTCAAAATTTTTCCCTAGTCAAACATCTAGGGGCTGGATGAAGCCAGGCACAGATGTACAGGATGAAAGACAATCAGACGCTCAAACCATCAAGAGGATCAGCTATTCCACTGTCTGGTCACCAGTCAACTGCTGGAAGCGTTTCAGTATTCTCTGCCACAGGTCTGGCTGGTTCTCTGTAAACCGCTCGATCTTCTGCAGGGCAGCCAAGTCCGCCTCCATATGATGCCGCTTGGTCGTACCGTCCAACACCGTAGTGTATCCCAGTCCTAGAACAAGACAGTAAAGGGCTGCAGCTGGCGAGATGTCTGCCTCGTGGGCAAGCAGCTGAACGGCATCCGAGCGAATCAATTCAGGGTTTGCCGATAGCGTCCAAAAGCTCTGGTAGATGATCTGATTTTCCCGGCAAAAGGCCCTCAAGGGAACATCGTATTGCGTGTCGGCATAGAATCGGTTCTGAACCACAGCAGGCTTCACTTTCGCTTGGGCAAAGAGCTCTTTCAGGATGGACAGAGTGGTATTGGATATACCCAGGTTACGGATCTGGTGAGGAACATAGCTTTCAACTGCTGACCAAGCCTCCAATGTCTGAGACATCGTCGGCAGCGGTGAGTGCAGGATGAGCATGTCAATGTATGCATCATTCTCGCTATCTGCCGTGCCCGACGGCCGGAGATTATGCAGCGACGACTTGATAGACGCATGGACCTGATCGGTCACCGAGGCCTTGGGGTCATACGGCATATTATCTGGACTCTGGCCATTGACAGAAGTAAATTTGGTTTGGACCTGACATGAATTAGCAACAGGCAGACATGAAATGCATGGGAGAATTTCTAATTTTGGGTTTTTCCGTGGATTGACCACTTACATGAAGATCTTCTCGTCGGACATAGCCGTCCTGGAGGGCCCTGCGTATGCCTTCCCCGACCAAGTCCTCGCGATAATGCTTGGGTTGGGCAGCAGTGTCCACGGCGCGGAAACCAGCTCCGAGCGCCTGGTGTACCAAATCGGCGGTCTGATCTTTCTTCCAAGCGGTACCGTAGATTAGTGTGGGAATGATGGCAGGAGGTGCGTTTTGCACGGGACGGAGGACATGACTCTCCCAGGAGAGTTTGCTCATTGCAGCGCGAGCCATATTGAGGTCGATCAATTCAATTAGTTGGAAGAAATGCAGGGTTGTAGCCGAGATGCCTTGTCATGATGCCAGGCGGATGAACGGATGCAGGAAGAAAGCAGCGGTTAACTCCGACCGGGTCATCCAAGGTGCGAGCACCTGACTTCATGATGACCTAACTCATAGTGACCCTAACAGTAGTGGATATCGACAAGACTTTGCAAACATAGGTATTTGGATGTGTGTGATAGCGGTGGTCTGCAGCAAACAGTCGATTAGTGATAGCAGCTTTGCTCCGGTCCCTCACATCGGCACACAGGCAGCATCATTATCCGAGCTTTAAGTGGCAGATGCAGGTGTGATGTTTCAATAACCTGTGCAGGAACTAAATATAGCGGGGAGGCAGTGCATCCATCCGATGCCAAAACTTCACCCGCGGGTGGAGTAGGAATAGCTTGTACTGTGTACCTGGGCTTTTCCCGATTTTGAGCATTGGGCCACTTCAGTCGAGACAAATTCCCATGCAGTGTCATGCCAGCTGATGGATAACTCTCGCAGACTTTGTTCGTCGTTGGTTCCAGAAGAGCCCCAACTAACAGTGTCACAGATGACATCATACCTTTATCCCATACTTGACTGCAGTAGAAACCTCCCTTGACTCTATGCCAAAACAGCACTGCACCAGCAGCACTCAACATTCCATGTAACCCCGGGAATCAACCCGATCAATCAATCAACCCACTCCACAAATTACTTACTATTGAACTATCGCGACCCACACCCCAGGGACTCCAACTGCAACGGCACGTCGGGCTACCCCACCGTGGCGGTGCCCTGACACTATCAAACTATACAGCCATTCACAACATTAAATCCAGACTAACTTCCAGGCAACTTCGTTCTCATCTCCGAGATTGGTGTTATCAGAGATGATCAGGGTCCTCCCGCAGCTTGGCACGACCGAATTGCATGTAGCCGAGCTACTGTTCCTTACTTCCACCTCTCTCTCGTGCCGAATCAGGCAAGCTGCGGGTGGGAAGACCTCTCACGAATGTAGGGAGGACAGTTGTTTCCGATATTGCTTTGAGGAGTAGTTGTGCATATGATCTTTCTCCTAGCAGCATGTCACTTACCCCGACTAGTAGTACAGAAAAACAAATATAGAAACAATGTAGGTAGTGGTATACAGAATAACAAGGTATAAATAAGAAGCAATTTCCAGTCCAGCATCAATCTATCATCATCAACAACTTCAATTCCATTAAGAACAATTCAAAATCATAGCTCAATTACTATCACAAGAACAACAACACAAACAGCAGCAAAAGCAAAAACATCAAAAATGCACTTCCATCTCATCCCAGCTCTCCTCGCCATCACCACCAACCTCCTCCTCACTCCCCTCGTCCGCGCCGACAACGACCTCGACTCTGACGACGTCCCCGACCGGTGCTGGTCCGTCTGCGGTCCCGTCGTAGGCATAACCCAAGGCTGCGACCACAAATACGACGACAACGACCGCGCCGAGCTCAACTGCATCTGCAACTGGGTCGAGGCACCTACTCTTCTGCCGTTGTGCGAGGCCTGTATTGCCAATTACCGCAGTGAGCATGACCACGATGATGACCATGATGCGCATGATAATGGTGCGTTTCCTCCCTCCCTCCCAGAAAGAGTTTTGTTATACTAACTATAACAGACGCCTACGACATCCTAACCTCCTGCTCCCTATCCACGACAACCTGGAACGCGGCGGCTGCTACTTCTGCTCTTCAGTCTGTGAACAGCACCAGTGCTACTGCTACTGCTACGGGTTCTGGTGCTGGGGCTAGTGGTACCGGTTCTGTGTCTTCGACCGGTGGTTCTGCTGCTGCTGCCGCTGCTACTGGTGATGTTAATGCCGCCGTGGGGGTGAGCGTTCCGGGGCTTTCGTCTGTGGCGGTGATGTTGGCTATGGGGATGGGGTATTTGGGTGTGGTTTGAAATGTAGGAATTGGTGACTGAGGAGATGAATGGATGGTTATGGTCATGAATCACGAGTTTATAGTATATCGATGAGGCGATCGGTGGTTTTTGTATACCCGCTGGGTTATTCGACATTAGATTGAGGGTTAATGTTCGGAACAGCTCATTTTGGAGGATGTAGTGTGGGTATTATATATGATGGTTATGCTTAGGACGTTCATTACACTGGGAATATGATATATGATTTTGTTCTTCGGGTTTTGAATGAGTTGTAGTGTTATTGAGAGATATGGCTATCTACAGTGAGCGTTTTTGGGATATTTATTATATTAATACCATAGTAATTGCCATTTCTATATTTGGTTTTCGGTGCTACGTATAATGGTCCACATAGAAAGATGAACCGAGCAAATAACTTATAGTAGCAGCTGGAGCACTTTACTAAGAGAGCTACTCATCTATCCTGATATACAGACTAAGCCTACCCCAAGCTAAATGACACGCCTGGTTTATACACCACAGCTGCTGCTACTATTTGTTTTGGTCAATAACAATAGAGAGGCAGCCCCCTCTTCTAAGGAGTAATGATTTAGTTATACCAATTATTATGCGAAAACATGGCAAGGTTTACTCTTTCGGAACGGTTCAAACCGACAATATGGTGCATACAACAATGGGCATCAACCATAGACAATGATTCAATGTTGAAACATGTCTTGAGGCGAAATAGTGGTATTTAGGGAGACGTGCCTGCTGATGACTGCAAGCTAAATCAGTAGTAAAGATACTGTATCCATTTCATTATAAATTCAGCTTCGGAAAAACGCTTCCAATTAGTCCTTTGAGAATCCGAACAATGCTTTTCAATCAGATGAATGTCTATGGCTGCTAAGTTCCTGAGTTACTGGTATGTGGCCTTGAGCTGGGACCAGGATCTGAGACATGACGGGGCTCCTTAAGTTGTTTAATATATATATAGACGTCTGTTATAGCTGCCGGCATTCAAAACATTGTGCGAGATGTCACCGACCTCATTCCGCATAAGATAGTATGAAATATACCATGCCATAAAGTGTTCAAAATGAGCAATCTTATACCTCTTGGCCAAAGAAGACCTCGCAGTTCTCATTAGCCCGCATACTGCTGAAGAATGAGACCTCCAGATCTGAAATAGTTCGCCCTCGAATAAGCCATACGCAGGAAAACGAAAAGGAACTCCAGCTATATACTTTCATCTCCTGTATCTGTGGCATTTTAGAAGTACTGCTTGGCAAAATAGCAGCAACAGGATAATAAAATCATAATGATGCTGGACCCTGAATCCCTAAGAACGAATAATAGCTGGCAGCAAAAACATACATCCTAACACACAGGATCAGGAATTTAAGAAACGAGTAGCGCGATGGCACAGCTCTCTTTAAGCCATATTGTCTGCCACTGACTATCATACACTCTACTCATTGGCCAGCAACACTCCGAATATAAAGTACATTTTCCATATCCCCGAAATAGACGCCCTCGCACTAGCCCTGTCACAAGGTCCTTTTATTCTGAGTTGATAAAGGTACACTGCATAAACAGAGTTTGAACAGGTGCGGCTCAGAGCATATATCGAAGTCAATTGGAGAAACAGGGACATATAAAGAGACCGAAAAGGTGCAAACAGGGAGCTAACTGCGTGGCAAGAAAACTTCTCCGTAAAGCAGGGACAGAGCTAAATATCATTGACAAGGTTTGTGCATACGGACTGTCTAGAACCTTTCACCGCACCGTTGTAATATATTATATAGCACTTCATAGGGTGCTCTAGGAACCACCTATTAAACAGGTTCCCCTAAAAGCACTCATTTCGACTGTACAGTTTTATGATGTGCATTGAGCGTCTCAAGTCTGAATGAATGGTATGTTATCTCTGTGTTAGCATAACTGATTCTTATGCACTGCTTGGGCGAACGACTGCTTTGTTTGAGAGAATGTTGGTGCTGTTAGTCGGCACGGTATCAACAATTCTTAATCACAATGACTTTCCACATGCCAGAAAAATTAGTGGGAAGAATAGTGAGTTGCATATCATTATGCTTTGAGCTCGCTGCGCTAGAGTCGAGCAGGAAATTCTAGCTCCATTCTATCACTGAGCCCGAAGACCATAATGCGTTCGGAAGTTAGACAGAAGCACAGTGGCGTTATGCGATAAACACCAAACACTACTGGATTTGATTCGTACATCGGTATATATTTCTTATTATACTATATTGTACTACCTACTTACTACCAATACAGCATGATTGCAATCATCACGTCACACAGTACTCGAGTACCTGAAGAACCTGTCATGGCCAGTAGCCGCCACCATTCAAAACAAAACGTGCATCACACCCTCATGCCCATCTCCTTGCTTAAAATCGAAATTGCTTTATACTCCTATCAAAGACACGGTCTACGCTCAGATAAGCCCACTAACTACCACCACCTTCCCATCAAACATTCATCTCCGACTCGAATGTCAAACAAGGAGCGAAGCACGCCAGCCACACTCCAAAAGCCACCTAATCTCCATAGTCCGTATAAGCCACACATCACAGCCACATAATACTCCCCAAAGTAATCAAGTCATTACAGGCAACAAAGCACACGCATTCTGCCTAAAGCCCACACCCGCACTTGCACCACCAACCGGTGAGAATTACCTTATCCTGGAAATAAATGCCACGAATACTACTACTCACAGCCACACACCTGCAGTTAAGTACTCAGCCATCCACAACACTCCTGTCTCTCAAACTGCTGACGAGTATGTCCCAAGTTTAAGCAGCATTCCAACACACATGATTTTAAATTAGTCGATTAGGTAAAAAAGTACTTAAGCGAAGCGATATTAACCACCACCTTTTAAAATCTAACATTCCATTCATTCCTTCATTAGAATCTCATCGCATGGATGGAAAAGTTGGAATAAAAAAAAATAAAAAAAAAATTTAACAACCCACCAATCCATTGATTAGTAGGGTTTAGTTAGCACTTAGTTTCCTGCAACATGCAGAGAATCTGCAACCTGGGCGAATACCGTAGGAGAAATCGGGCAGTGCAGACAGGGCAAGGAAGGGAAGGGAAGGGAAATTCTGATAATTCGGAGTGAACCCTTGCATGAGATTTGCTGCACAGATGGATGGTTGAGTTAGCCAAGGGGAAGATTTCTTCATTTTCCAGTATGCTGTAATGGAATATTTCCTAAGTACTCAGTTCTGGATCTCCTCGCTATTCTACTATGGTACCTGTTTAACTGGTTGATAGGGATTGTTATCCACTAATGTTCACTATTTCTACTCTTCAGGTAGAGTTCCCTAATTCAAAACAATTATCCCCTCTATCAGGTGGCTAAAGTTAAGTGAGACGAAGTATCAGTTTCACTTGTTTCATTTTCCGAACTCTCGCTTCGATTCCTGTGGCAACAACCAGATGGATCAGGTGGCTTACATGGCGGCGCGGCGTTTGCATTGCATTAGGCCCCGGTTGCCGGTGCCTAGGATGAAATAGATCAACTTAGACTAGACTAGACTAGACTCTGTACTTAAAACGCCTCCTTCGTTCTGCTCAGGTCCATAAAAAACAGAAAAGAGAAAAAAGGCAATGTCGGATGTTCGGGAATAGGTTCAGAACACTAAGTAGTAGGAGGAATTTTTTTTTATTTCGAAAGATTGGGTAGGCAATGTTCATTGTAATGCTAGTATGATTATCATTTTTTGGGGGGGGGGGGGGCTCCCCTCACCCATACTGCTTGGTGGTGGTATCGACAGGTCTCGCCGCCGCAAAGCATACAAGAAATATTGCATAGCCCACAGTGGGCAGTGGCCCTGACCTGCAAGAAATGGATAGTGATCTGACTTGCCTGCTGAAATGGGCAGAATGTCTCGGATGAATGGATTTGCAGCTCTGTTCGGTCAAATCAAGTCCATCCGTCAGTCAGTCACCGAATACTTGGGCATTCAGTAAACCATTGTAACTTGGCAGAAAAAGGGAGCCCTTTTCGATGATCAGCGCTTCCTGCCAACGAAATATGAGGCATTCAAATGTGTTAATCGTGCTTTTGTTATTTTCATTATTCGCACCATTGCCACCCAGATTAATGATGCAGCACTGCCGCACTGGCGTATTTCTCTCTTAAGTTTGGGTAGATACCTTTGGTGCCCTGACTATTGATTCATGAGGGTGAGGCATTCCTTATCGGTTAACACTGAGGGACTATTCTCCGTAGCGCTTTCTGTGTGTGCCTGGTGCTAATTATAAGCATCGTAAAACTATCCTGAGTGGCCGGAAGTACACTGCACATTGAATAGTCTTCGAGGATCCGAAACTGCTCTGGTACAATAACTCAGTAACACTGTGAGCTACTTTTTCAGGAGCAAGACTTTGTGGTGGGCAAGAAGCCAAACCCACCTGCGGTCTGTTGATCGGATTTGTCAGAGCGGATCACTCGCTTGCTTTTCCACCCACTTTCTGCACCGCCTGCAATAACAACAATGGCAGCATGTACTGACTGACTGTGTACATACTGGCCTTCCGCCCCTCCCTTTCACTTACTCACTATTTGCCCAATTCCCTTCTGGCGACTGCGAGGAAAAGGATCACGTAAAGCGGTCGAGATGGTCCGGAGCGGGCTGCTCCCCCTATCGGCACCGGTCACGGAGCGAATCACACCATCGTTACACTTATTTAAAATCGAAGCTTCCAATCAGCAAGATCGACTGCGCACTAGGCCGGCTCGTGGTGCCTAGCGGGCTCCAGTCCAATTTGCCTGGAAGGAGGATGGAATCGCTCTCGGTGGACTTGGGAACGGACTAAGAATGTTCTATAGAAACGCTTGGGAGTTTAGCTCGCGCCGGGATCGCCCCCAGAACTCCCCGGCAGGCTATGCGACGGGGACTGGCCCAGTCGGCCTCATAAATTACCCTTAGGGCGCCCCCATCAGGTACAAGTACCGAAATCGAATACGTGCTGGAATTTAATCATCTCGATCCCTCCGATGGCCTACGGTTACCGGCCCTGCTGTTAGTCTGCGTGGGAGGCGCCAGATGCAGCGGGCCTCTCTCCATAGCAATATCGGGTGGACAACATCCCATCTCGGGCGCTTGCTCGAGAAGAGCGCATGGTAATCTGACGTCTCCAGTCAACAGGTTCTGGTGACAGTCTAGCGGGTTCTAGCTCGGGGTGTTAATCCCAAACCGCCAATATTGGGTCCAGTTACCCCCCATAGGAGTAGTGGCCATAGTACTCAGTAGTAAGCCAAACACCGAGGCCTTGCGGATCCTCGAAAATGACCTCGCCACTTTTGTACTACTATTGCGGCAATTGCACTTTCGATTATTCGTGGAAGGTGATGGGTCACTAGGCTTGGTCTCGATGCTCTGAGGGAGCGAGTCGAAGAAAAAAGTCAGGGGCCAAAGATTACCTACCTAAATCCTGTATGGTAAGTATCGGTTTCCCAGAAATGGATAGGGAGAAAATTTTAGGTAGTCCTAGGTCCCCGTCGTATATTGGGAAGCCATGGAAAGCGTTCAAGACTTGCGTGTCAAGTAAATAGAGAGGAAATGATGGAAATGTCATGTCCAGACGATAATTATAGCACGGGGTAATCTTAACAGCATTTCCGTACCTGCCTCGACATGCCGGCTGCAGGGAAGGGAAGAAAACTGGACGGGAGCACCGCTAACCGCTCATCAGGGGTCTGCTAAATTCCGAGTGACAGGTAGGATCTCCCCGCCAGCGTAGGGGGTCAGTCGGCATTGATCCTCCTCCCATGGAATGATCGATGTCTACCAAATCGGTGTTGCATGTTAATGCTCTCCAGATGATGGTAGCTGTTGTTTGGATAGTACTTATCTTTCATAAGGAAATCGGGGTAGCATAACAGTTGCACATTCGACCAACGGAGAAACGGGAAAGCTGCAAGAGCTCGTGAACATAGGAGCTTCCCCTATTCGGAGAGGTGATGAAGCTATAGGGCATCCGTTACCCACTCCAGGCGGATCCCGAACCCACCATAGTCTGGCCCTAGGGAGTAGGGACGCGTTGGAGGCTTGCAGCTTTCCCGGATATGAACCATCAGTCAGGAACCTTTCGGGACCACTCAGCACAGTCGTTTTCGTGGACTAGATGGGGTTTCCAATTCAGAAGGGAGCCAAGAGGCAGAGAATGGCCTGCGATTGTCCGGAAAACATCCGACAACGAAAAGAGGATGCGATCTTCGAACCGGTGCGTCATGCGTGATGACAGACCTCCGCCCAATCTAACTTTCCTAGTAGTAAACCTGCTCCTGAGGCAGTCCAGCAGGTAGGTAGCCCGTGCTGCCGGAAGTGGCAAGAGAGGGGGAAATTCGAGGCGGGGTGAGGTGTCCTGAGTGCTCCGGTATCGAGTCTCAGGGACGGAGAGACACGTTGACGGAGAGTCTGAAACATTGCGACAGGGGGGGAACGGACCATACCGTCCGTGATATGGGCTTGGCTACGGAGAAGGGGATGACGATGACGCGGAGGAAGTAACGACAGGAGGCGATTTATTAATGGATCAACAAACCTGGGGATGACAGGGAAGGAGAGAGGGAGAATTGGAACAAAGAAAACGCCCCATTTGAAGGGAAATAGAGAAGAGCAAGCAGCACATGATGAGATACAGATAGATAGTCGCCTTAGACCAGGGGGGTGATTATTTTTTTTTTCAGAGAGAAGGCAAGCAGGGAGGAAGGTGATGGAGGGAAGTCCTTTGAGTCAATTTTCCTATTAGCTGGACCTCCGTACTTCCATTTTCCTCTGGCAACCAACGACACCAGAGGGTCCAGGGGGAGGGAACCGCAAAGGGAGGGGGACGGAGAACGAGGAGAATACGGCTGTAATACTGCTAGTTAGAACGAAGGGAAATGATAGATGGTAAATTAGTGCTCGAGGAAGGTACCGGATGGGCGGTGCAAGAGGAGGGAGAAAGGAAAAGGTACCCCATTTCTTCTGCTAATACTGAATAGGTACCTGGCAGCCACTCTGCTGTCGGTAGAGGTACTTAAGTACATGGCAAGTACCAGCTGCCTATCCAAGAGTCATATCGTCCGTTCCCCTCTGTATGTGCAGCAGCAAAACAACCACGAACCATCAAGCAACCTGAATCAATCTCCTACGAGACTCTGAAAAGGGTGCACTTTTCAGCTTTCTTGCTAACTGTTCTACTAACCACCATTGATCTCTCTCAGTCATTTGGTGATCCACCTTCCTGCTTTTTTGGTTGGATAAATAGTTAGCATTGCTTTTGTTCTTCCCACTCTTGTTTTTTTTTTTTTTTTTTTTTTTTTTTTTTTTTTTTTTTTTTTTTTTTTTTTTTTTTTTTTTTTTTTTTTTTTTTTTTTTTTTATCTTTTCTTATTTCTATTATTTATTTCTGTTCTTGCATCTGCATCCTCCGCTTTATTGTTCGCCCTGTTCCTGTTGGACTTCCTGTTGGACTCATTCGACCTGCCTGTGTGTTTGGACCAATCAGGATCACACTCCCCTTTTGGGCAAAGCCTCAGATTCTCCATCTGAATTTGTTCCCACTTCTTCCACTCCCAACGCTACCCGGACTCGCCTTTTTCCCTTTTCCTCTTCTTTTTTTCCTTTTGTTTTTTTGCCCCCCGCCACTTAACGAGCTGTGCAGAAAACACGCGCAACGGGCATAGATAGCTCAAAGAGGAGTAAAAGCGGGCAAACGAAGAGCAGACATCTCCGATCAGCGACGGCCGTCTTCCAGTGACTTCATCACCCCGTGATATCAGGATCAAGGTTCTACCACCACAAAAAAGCAACGAAAGCCAGAACTAGGCAAGAGGGGGAAAAAATAGCAGCACAACAAATTGAAGAGGAATAAGAAAAGCTGCAGCAACACCAGAAACGAAGAAGGGAAAAAGAAAAGGAAGGGAAAGAAAAGAAAAAAAAAAAAAAAGAAGGTAAGAGCCCACTAGCGAAGGACATCCCACTGGGTACCTTCGATCTTCCCCGTCCGCCGTCCCGTCCCCCATCTGACTCTGGATTACGGGAATCCCTTCATCCCATTCGCTCTCACCTTGGTTGTCTTCTCTGTGTCTCTCGCTGGTGTGTTTGGTTTCTGTGGTTTCGTTTCTCTTTTCCCCCCTCCCATCAAAAGTTCTACCAGTCTTCTACAATCCTGTCTATTTGTGTTGATCATCCATCCTTTTTTTCCCCCCATCTCCCCCATCTTCCCCTACTACCCATTCAGCATCCGATTCGGGTAGGGTGGCCCTTATTTAACATTCCTGGCTATTGTCCCCCTACCACCTCCAACATCCCTCTGACAGTTTCATCTATTGTTGGAGAATTACTGAGGGAGTCAGATCGGGTGTTCCTGACTTTGGGGGCAAGCCTCACTCTCTCGTTGCTTTCTCTCCATCACATTTCCCGCACGATCTATCCAGTGCAGTGCAGCAGAGTGCGTTCAGCCCATCCCCATCGATCTTTTTTATTTTTCCCCCTCTTCTCCCTTCCTTTGGGGTGTGGATTCGCGGAAGAGCAGGGAAAAAAAGACCAGACCAGACCCGACCCGACTAAGCGGTCGCGGTGTTGCCGGCTTTTCTCTCTGCGTGCCGTTTTGGCGGGCGTGCCTTTCCCTTTCCCTTTCTTCCTTTTCCCCCCCAGCAGCAACAAGCAGCAATAAGCAGCAGCCGCAGCAGCAGCAGCACCACCCAAAGAGTGAGATTCCTTTGGTGTTCCTCCTCCTGGACCACCTCCTGCTACTTGCTCGTTCCTCGTTTTCCCTCCTTTCCCCCTCACTCCTCCCATCCTCTTCTCTCCCTCTCTCTCTCTCTGTTCGGCCGTCAAAAAGCCTTGGGCACTGCTTATCCATCCCAGGTAGTGGCAGCTCGTTTCCTTTTCCCTTTTTGCCCTTTTTCCCTTATCTTCTTCTACCCGTGTTAAAGCTCCGTTTATTTTCCTTTGCTTCCTTCTCTTGTTCTTCAATTTTTCCCGCACTCCATTTTCTTTTTCCCGAGTTCTCCCTTCCCTGCCCTCTTCTGATGCCCCCAGGGGTTTTGAGAAGCGAAAGACAAACATAACAAAAAAGGAAAAAAACGAAAAAAAAAAAAATTCAGTTCCTAACATTTTCGTGCTAAAGGATACGACGGCCATTGATGACCCAATAGTCACGAGAGAATTATTTCAGCAGCTGTGAGCGATTTTGCTTGTTTTTCTTCGGTTTTTGTCGCTTCCACCGCGCTTTTCCTCTCCGCAATTACCAACGATCGGTCACTCCCTCCCACCCCTCGGAAAGTTGACCTGTTTTGCTACGATCCGCTCGACCTTGCAAATACCCTCGAACAAGCGTGGTTTGAGTTCCTCCTCTCCGCTAGTATCAAGCGCCTGCCCGGTCGCTCCTATGTTTGAGTAGTTCCGCCAGACACAACAGTTGCGATCTCATTGAACGAACGGGTTTTGTTGTGTGGTGGATTTCAGTGCCCACATTCCTCGGTTTGGTTGCTTCTAGGGATTCTGCAATCTTTTCGCCGCCATGAGCTATCAACAAGCCCAGGACATGTACCACGATAACTCCGCGGCGCGTTCTCCTGGCTCCCAACGCCATCAGCAGCCGCTGCACCGTCAACCTTCTCGTCAGTTTGACGCGTACGGCCCTATGCCTGTGAACCTGTATGACGACATGGCTCGTTACGACACCGGTCGGCTGGAACGCCTGAACTCGTCGCTGCACAACAACTCTTACGCCTACGATCTCGCGGGCTCCCAGACCTGGAATCCCAACGGCTTTGCCAATGCGCAAGCTCTTGGAGGCATTCGGTCGGCTTCGACCAGCCTCAAGACAACTTCGCGCACTGGCAGGGCGGGCTTGCCGACGGTACGTATTCAATTGAGTGGGTGGAATAAAATTGATGGAACCTATCGTTGCTGACTGACGAGTAGACATGGCTTGATCAGCAGCCTGGCATTCCCAGCGCCTTCTCCAACCTCGGCCCGGGTCCCCTCCAAAGCAGCGCGATGCGCCCGGAAGCCTCTGGTCCGTCGGAAGCGGAGGATGAGTTGATTCCCACCGCCATTGTCATCAAGAACATCCCTTTTGCGGTGAAGAAGGAGCAGCTGGTGCAGCTTATGACTGAGCTCAACTTGCCGTTGCCTTACGCCTTCAACTACCACTTCGACAACGGCGTCTTCCGGGGATTGGCTTTCGCCAACTTCACATCTGCGGAGGAGACTGCAACCGTCATCGAGGTCCTCAACCATTTCGAGCTCCAGGGTCGCAAACTGCGGGTTGAATACAAGAAGATGCTGCCGCTGCAGGAGCGGGAGCGGATTGAACGTGAGAAGCGCGAACGTCGTGGTCAGCTGGAAGAGCAGCATCGCCCCATGGCGACCTCGCAACTTCAGACTCAGAGTTCCATGTCGTCTCTCACCTCGCACCTTCCCGCAACCTCCCCGTCTCCCGTCTCCCAGCGTGGCCAAAAGTTGGGTAGGTGTCTTGACTTCCTTGTGCTCTTTTATGGCAAGTCGCTAACCCATGCCGCGTATCTACAGAGGTCGATCTCAACGATAGCACAACGCTTTCGTACTACTCTCAGCTTCTCCTCTTCAAGGAGGATACGGCGCGTGACACCCTCGTGTTCCCGTCCAACCTTTCTCCTGTCCAGCGCCGCACCGTTCATACACTTGCTCACAACATGGGCCTAGGCCATGCGTCTCGGGGATCGGGTGATCAGCGGCAGGTGCATGTTTTCAAGGTCGCTCCCGGCACCAATGTTAGCCCTCCCCTGTCGTCCATCCCTGCCGCTGTCCAACCAGCGGAGACAGCTCGTCGTGGACTGAACCGCGCCGCAACCATTGATTTCAGTGAGTCTCGTAACGACGGACCCACTCATTTTAACACTTTGCGCGGCCAGCCTTCTTCGGGCTTCCTGGGAGTCTTGGACTCCCCCGGCAACTTTGGCAACACGCAGAACCTTCGAGCCGCCAAGTCGTTTGCAGACCTACGCTCCTACACTCCATCCCCCGTCCCCTCTTCTGCCAGCTTCCCTGCAGCCCTGCAGTCTAACGGTGCGCGCCTGCAACACTACGATGGTGCCACGAGCGGCACTTCCAACACCCCGACGCTTACGTCCGCGCCATCCGGCTCCTCCCTCGGTATGCAGCGCGACGACAGTCTGTTGGTGAACAGCCTCAGTAGCCTCTCTCTGGGCACTGGAATCGGTGGGCCGAATGCGAGCCCGAGGAGATTGCGGGGTATGTTCTCTTGGGAGCAGCCAGAAAGTCAGCCCTCTAGCGCTGGTCCCATCGGTAGTAACCGATCCATCGGAGTTGGATTTGACGGTCAGTCACAGGAGCGCATGCCCATTAGGCAGCCGAGAGGCCCGATGCCCGAGAAAGGTCCAGGATTTCGACGCCAGAACGGACACCAATCGCGCGGAAGCGACGAGTTACGCACCAGCTCTGGTGTAGAGATTATTGTGGAGTAAACACTTTGATGGGAAGACGAAGACGACGAAACTTGTTAGATTGCTTTGCCGCAAGATGCATACGACTCTTATATCACGAGGCCTGATCCTGTTCTGCGATTATTGGCTTACGATTCGATGAGGGATGACGAGATGACACTCAACCGAGAGAACCAAAAGAATATTTCTCTGATCTAGCCAAGTTTAGACGTTATTTTGGGGCAGCCCAGCAGGCACGCTGTTTGAACGCAACCTTTTTATGCTTTTCTCCTTGTTTCGCGGAAAATAAACACCTCCCCAAAAAGAAAGCTGTGGACTTTTTGAGACGCGGGCGCCTTGCATGCAGGAACATTTTTTTTTACCTATATTTTTCTTTTACTTTTACTTTACCTTCTACAAATTGTGTCGGCGGAAAGCAATATAAAACCAATCATCAACACCTGGATGGCTACGAAGGACGACAACAAAACGGGATCCGGATGTCTTTGTGTGCCCATGGCAAGAGAAATGACTCACCAGCATTTGCATTTAACCTTTACTTTATCTCCTATCTACTTGTTTGTCACTTTGTATATGGGGCAATTTGCATCATTTAATGTTTTTATTTCTTTGTCAGACGTGTCCAATGTGCTTTGTTCTCTCATCTCCTCTAATCGTGTTTTTTTTATGGAACCCCTGTGATAGTGGGGAGTGGAGGAAATGAACGGAACGTTGTCGGCATACCACTCACACGTATGCAATGTGGCAGTTGCCGAGGACGAGCCATTCATTCTCTTGCGGTCTTTATTTCCCTGACCTGCAGGTGTAATTCAAAAACTTGATGACTTGCATGGCGTGCGTTAGGGGAGATACGGGTGGCGAATCGAAATGGGCGGATATTTGCATTCTTTGCAGCTTCTTGAAGGGAGAGTTTGGCTTGTGGGTATTTCCTAGGGATGAGAATGTCCAGGCAACTATCTAGGTGGACAAATGACAACTTCTTGCAAAATTGTCCGACTGGATGGCGTCTCGTGATTTATCCCTTTTCCGACGGCGGTCTGGCCGGATTATATTTCCCTTGATTTGGCATTGGGCCATTAGGTGGGCTCCTCATTCTCTTCCCTTATCTGCTGCTCTCTCTCTCTCTCTCTCTCCCTTGCCATCCAGATCGCCATACTACTTACTACTACTAGCTGTTGTTTTCTGTATTTATATGTTGGCTCTCCATCCTTCTCTCACACACTCTCCTTCATAAACCCCACAGAACTTGATTGATCAGTTTACTACCTTCAGTTTGTTTCATCATGATCGCTTCGGGACTTAGACTGTAGTATATAGTACTAGGTATAGAGACGTCATTCAGCTGCTCAATTGCATCATTCCGGTTTCAGTTAATTAGTACTACTAGTAAGTAACTATTAGTGTTTCAATATATGTATGTAGATCGCATTGAAATTACTACTAAAGCAACGTGATAGATAATATGATATCAGGCTTTGAACATATACGTACGATAATACTAATGTTTATTTCCATACAAGCGGGTTCAAGTAATGTTACTGAAGGTAGTAAGATCTACTCACACCATACTCATGTAGTACGACTCCTATAAACACCATCCACTCACCCATTCACTTAATATATCACCAGGGCATGAATGAATGGGTCACAATAGAAAGAAGATAAGAGGAAAGGAGGTGAAGAAAAAGGTAGACTCGTACAGACCCGTTAATATTAAGAGAAGACACAAGAGTACAGAAACAAAAGGGGTAAAATGAAAGAAAAAAAAAATCATGGAAATAATAATAACTTTCCCACTACCGAAACATATCCCCTTTTTCCCATTACAGCGCCCTTGGAAAATTTGACATGAAACACGGAATACACAAAAGACATCAAGCTGTCAGGGGAGATAAATAATAATGATAAAATAAAAGATGGGGGGAAGCAAGGAAGAACTTGGAAAAATATCATCTCGAGCTTCGCAGCGTCACGAGAATAGAAGGTGGGCTTTTTTTGTTCGTCAGAAGGACATGACCTTGCCTCCCTGTTCGGGTGTGGTTTTGCAGAGGGGTGGAGGTAGCATCATGATCACAGTAAAGAACCCGTTCCTAGCTTTTTCCCTTTAACGATCATTCAATCACCAAACGCCGGAGTTCGTCGGGTATCCACCATCATTTAAGCCTCAGTCTTGTTCTTCTTCTTTTGCTCCACCTTCAGCAAGAGCGCGCGGTTGATGCGCGGCAGAACACCTCCGAAGGCAATAGTGGCGCGGATCAGGGTATCCAGCTCCTCATCTCCACGGATGGCGAGTTGCAGATGACGCGGGGTGATACGCTTGACTTTGAGATCCTTGGCAGCGTTTCCGGCCAATTCGAGAACTTCCGCAGTCAGATATTCGAGAACAGCAGTGACATACACGGCGGCTGCGATCGGGATTTGTCAGCATAGCTGAAAGAGGAGACAAAGGAAGGTGCGCCTTCTGTGGGCTTAATGGAAAGGATCGTACCTTTGGCGCCAACGCGCATCTTGTTCTGGGTGTTGTTCTTCAAAAAGCGCTTAACACGACCGCAAGGGAACTGTGATCAAAGTTATTGTCAGCGAATGAATCTGATGATAGTAGATAGGCATAAATGTGTAAAGTGAAGCTTTGATGTGAAGGTAAATATGGGAGGGATCGTGACCGCCACCCCTCGCAACCCAGTCGCCTGAACAGTGACTAGCCGGTGCGGTATAGCTCTTAAAGGGGTATTATTCAATATGAAGGAGCTATACGCGTGCTTTTGGAAATATAGAGGCGATCGCGAGGGGTAAAGGAGGCAAAAAGCAAAATCCCAGGCCATAACGGCTTCAGCGGCATGTCGCCGCCAGAACCCATGAGATGGATCAAGCGTCATATGCCTGCCAGGAGGAGGGGGAAAAAGGACTAATACGGACCTGCAGACCAGCCTTTGCGCTGTGGGACTTCTGGCTCTTCCCCGCAGAGTCCTTGGAGCCGGCCTTTCCACCGATAGACTTTCCCTTTCCACCAGGCATTTTGTAAAATCGTCGAGAGTTGGGGCCGCAGGGGCGAAAATGTCGCGTCAGTCGAGGATTAGAAGTGGTAGAGCGTGATGGTGGATGTTGGTGCGATCCGATGCAGCACAAGCACGCGCGTTGTTGATGGATGAAGGAGTCAGAAATGTCAGAGCCATCCTGGTCGCTAAAGACGGGCGTCGACCGTGAAGCGGCGCTAGTCCGTTTTGGGAAACCTGCTCAGCTTCCAACCACGGAGATGTCATAACGGGCGAGGTCGTTGTTGGTCGCCGTTACAGAGGCAGCGATGGACAAGCTTCGAATCGTTGTCTCTTGTCATGGTCCAGAAAAGCATTTCAGCCAAAGCACTGGTGATCCGGCTTTATCGGGCGCATGGGGCTGGGGCTGGGCGTCCACGCCATTGCTGGGTAGAGTCACTCAGTAGTCGAATCCCCAAATGCCCGACACACCACACTGGTAAGCAGATATAATTGCTTCATTAGACTTGCACCAGTAGGCCTAAACCACGGAAAGGGGACAGAGAGGCCTTTAAACCGTAACGTGGGGGGCTTGCACACGTTCGTAGCGATATCAAAGAGGTTGGCAGGAGAGTGTGCAGACCATGATAGTTGCTCAGCGGATTATCTAAGCAACCAGGTGATCTGTGCCTTTGGCCTTGTCCGGGGGACTGTCTGCCTAAGGCTGCACTAGCCCTTGAGCTGCCCATTCAGGTAATAAATCTGCTTATCCTGTCTTATCGCCGCTATCTTCCATCACGCCTTACACTGATACGGCTAGGCCGAGGTAGGTAAGAACAAGCACGTGACTATCACTATCTGGACAGCTGTCCGACTTCCCCGGGGCTCCAGTTCCGCAGTTCGAGGAAGTTTCTGTCCTTGCGCACGCATTCCCCATCCTCCCCAGTTTCACCTTATCGTGTGCTGCTCCTCACTTTCAAAGGCTCCCTGGTCTCAGTACTACCGGCAAGATGGTGTCTCCTCAAGTGTAAGTCAATCCTGCGTTATTCCTGCGCGCGACATGCACAACCATGGTCTGCTGTCTCGTGATGCTACTCGAGGAATAAAAACTGATTTGTCGTCTGTCTTGCAGTACCAACCTGGCCATCATCGTGGTGATGATGCAGCTAGCGAAGAAGGTTCCCTTCGAGGACCCCGATGTCCTTATGCTTGTCCGTGGCATGTACATCCTGTCCAACGTGATCATTCTGGGAGTGTACTTGTACACTCAGTCGAAGATCAACAAAAAGAATGGTATGCTTCGTGTTCTTGCTTTCATTAAGCTACGGTCCTCTAATAATTTGTGATCAGATCTGACTACCCTGAAATACGTGGAGCCTTCTCCTATGGGCAGCGGCGAGGAGCCCAAGCCCGTCACCACTACCAACATGGAGTACGACAAGGGACAGCTCCGCCAGCTGATGAGGAGCCAGCTGATGGGTGTGGGTATGATGGGTGTGATGCACCTGTACTTCAAGTACACCAACCCTCTCCTGATCCAGTCCATCATTCCTCTCAAGGGTGCCTTCGAGTCGAACCTGGTCAAGATCCACGTCTTTGGCAAGCCTGCGACCGGTGACCTTCAGCGCCCCTTCAAGGCCAACAACAGCTTCCTGAACCAGGGCCAGATCAAGAGCGACAAGGCCTCCGTTGAGAACGCTGAGAAGAACTGGAGGGGTGGTGTCAAGGAGGAGTAAGTTGACAGAACCTGGGGAAGGAGCGCGAGGGTTATTGCTAGGCCTTGCCTCCAATGTATTTATAGATGCGGTTTCAATGGAGTGAGCGCAATCCACTATGGATTTGCGCAGTTCTGGCTTCACACTAGCTTCTTGGCTGCTGTGATGGGAGACTTTATGACTATGCATGTCGTCGATATCGTTCGCAATGACCTCTTACTATCAATATAATAGAACCACGTCAGTGGTGACCTCATGTCCTATAATCTCCCATGCAGCAGCATGACTCAGGAGGCGAATAGATAATTTTGAAATCCCTACTGATACGGCTTCCCAACGAGGTAGGAGCGGAAAGGATGATGAGTGGCGAAGTACCTGCCGATGCTTTGTTGTCTCACGACTTGAGTCTCCTGATATACCAACATCGGTGGCCGGTGAAGACAATGAAGACATATTTCTAAGCAATACGGGCTGTGGCCACTCCGTGCCACTTGTTTGAAGTAACCTGTTGCATTTACCCCATGTAAGGCTGGAGGCTGGATGGGGCCACTTTGCAGCAGTATGTAGAAAGTACTAGAACCATCTTCCGGTCTCCGACACTGGACAATATTGACACGGCAGCATGATCATGAAACCCGAGTCAGACCAGAGCCGTTCGGATTGTGCTATACCCCAAGTCACGTTGTCCATAATTGAATAAATATGAGCACTCCTTTGTGGCGTGGAAACATACTTAGCATGTAGAGACAAACCTTGGTGCGCGGCTTCAGGCGGGCATAGGTAGTATGCTACGGTACCACCGATCTTATGGTACCAGAAAAAGTCCCAGCCAGTCTAATCCCCATTCTAAGCCACATGCATCCGTTCTCATGCATCTGACATATCAGATTCATCCATCTGGTGCAGTATCTATCAGAGGCCAGAGCATCACCAACATGGGTACCCTGAGCAATAATATGCATGCATTGTGCCCCCCATGGAGCCATAGCTTTCAAGCAATTAGACACGCGCCCGGCCGAATGAGATGAACCGTTGGAGCCATCATCCCACTCATCCCGCTCCATAAAGGAGAGAAAGGGAAAAAAAAAAAATTTATGACCGAGCGCGTGATGACCGGTGAGGAACTCCGGTGAATTGATTTGGGTGACGGGAGAGACCCAAGAGGGGCCAGAATAATAAGAATGGGGAAGGCGAAGGTACCGCCTTTGGGGTCCAGCCACGCGACTCCAACATGGAGGGGCACTGGACTAACATTATTCCAGCACCGGGATCACGGGCCGAAAGCGGCAAGGCCGGCACTGCCCCTCTTTTTGGGTGAAAGAGCTGGCAGTAACTTAACTGTACTTTCTGGAGTGAATAATACTACTACTATGAAAGACCGCGATGGGCCGATAGTAGTAGTTACTTCCATTACATCATCTCATCCGCCTGGTTCCTCGCCTCCGCGGCAGTCTACGGGTAGGATCGTAGCAGAAACCCGGGGGATAGACCCGTCGTCCCGAGCTGGAGTTCCGTATAACCTAGGTAGAAGGTATCAATTGAACCCGAACAACTGGCAAAACATTCTCGAGATCGTAGGAGTGAGTACCCGGCGTGATGGAGGGGGAGCACGCTCATTGGTCCGTACGGCAGCTGCCGAGGGGGAGCAGGAGATCCAAATATCGTGAGTCTCCTGCTTTGCCCGGTGTATGAAACCGGAAAGGACTGCTGGGGAACTGGGGAGCGGCGCAAGCCGGGAATCCCAGCTGACAATTGACCCATCCTCATGCCGTGGCAGAGCTTGAGGTAGCTTTTGCCCCGTCTGTCTCCCCGGTGTGCGCATTCGACTGGGCGCGGCATCTGTGCCTCCTCCAGGAGCGGAGGACCCAGTAGTAAGTAGGCCTGACCTGGTCGTTGCGTCAGTCCAGAGGTTCCCTCCCCTACCCTTTTTCTACTTCCCCTCCCCCGCCGCTCAACTTTTCT
Organism: Aspergillus welwitschiae; assembly: GCF_003344945.1. Taxonomy (NCBI): domain Eukaryota; kingdom Fungi; phylum Ascomycota; class Eurotiomycetes; order Eurotiales; family Aspergillaceae; genus Aspergillus; species Aspergillus welwitschiae. Next base: position 134,466 of record NW_020798747.1, on the reverse strand, counting down.
TTCCCTTTTACTTTCTCTCTCTCTTCCTCTTCATCCATCCTCTCTTCATCACTTCCCTCTTCCCTTCATCCAATTCATCTTCCAAGTGAGTCTTCCTCCCCATCTGTCCCTCCATATTTCCCATCATCATCTCCCCTCCCAGCTCCTCCCCTCCTCTCGTCTCCTCACGAAGCTTGACTAACCATTACCCCGCCACATAGACACATCTAAACAATGGCTCCCAAGGTACGCCAACTACCAGGCGCGGTTCAGCTATCTACCAGCCTGATGATCTCGTATACTCACATCAATGCTATTTAGGTCGGTATCAACGGCTTCGGTCGTATCGGACGTATCGTAAGTTGCTCTTCCCGCATTACTGCTTTCGGTTGGTAGAGACTAACTCGGGTGTACAGGTCTTCCGTAACGCGTGAGTGCTATCCTTCACCCGTAACTTGACGGGCCCACCCGGGGCCCATGGAGTCAAACCGACATTGCGAGAATGTTATACTGACATGTTTGGCTACACAGCATCAACCACGGCGAGGTTGACGTCGTTGCTGTCAACGACCCCTTCATCGAGACCCACTATGCTGTACGTTCTGCCCTCATGCATTGTCTGCTACAGATCAACCAGAAGCAAGTGGCTAACGGAGTGAATCTGCAATAGGCCTACATGCTCAAGTACGACAGCACCCACGGCCAGTTCAAGGGCACCATCGAGACCTACGAGGAGGGTCTGATTGTCAACGGCAAGAAGATCCGCTTCTTCGCTGAGCGTGACCCCGCTGCCATCCCCTGGGGCACCACCGGCGCTGACTACATCGTCGAGTCCACTGGTGTCTTCACCACCCAGGAGAAGGCCGCTGCTCACTTGAAGGGTGGTGCCAAGAAGGTCGTCATCTCTGCTCCTTCCGCTGATGCCCCCATGTTCGTCATGGGTGTCAACAACACCTCCTACACCAAGGACATCAACGTCCTCTCCAACGCTTCTTGCACCACCAACTGCCTTGCTCCCCTCGCCAAGGTCATCAACGACAAGTTCGGCATCGTTGAGGGTCTCATGACCACCGTCCACTCCTACACCGCTACCCAGAAGGTCGTCGATGCCCCCTCCAGCAAGGACTGGCGTGGTGGCCGTACTGCGGCCCAGAACATCATCCCCTCTTCCACCGGTGCTGCCAAGGCTGTCGGCAAGGTCATCCCTACCCTTAACGGCAAGCTCACCGGTATGGCCATGCGTGTGCCCACCTCCAACGTCTCCGTTGTCGACTTGACCTGCCGCCTGGAGAAGGCCACCAGCTACGACGAGATCAAGAAGGCCCTCAAGGACGCTTCCGAGAACGAGCTCAAGGGTGAGTTTCCAAAGATGAAATGACATCGTCTGGCTTGACCACTAATCTTTTCCCAGGCATCCTCGGCTACACTGAGGACGACATCGTCTCCTCCGACCTGAACGGTGACGACCACTCCTCCATCTTCGATGCCAAGGCCGGTATCGCCCTTAACTCCAACTTCGTCAAGCTCGTCTCCTGGTACGACAACGAGTGGGGTTACTCCCGCCGTGTCGTCGACCTCATTGGTAAGAACCTCTTATTCTCCTATAAGAAATTGGTGACATCTCACTAACCTCTCTTTTAGCCTACATCTCCAAGGTTGATGCCCAGTAGGAATCAGGACGGCAAACTGAATTCAGAAGTGTGCTGTGAGTGAGACTGATTGCCGAGCGCAGACGACTCTCGTGGAACCCGGCTTGTGGAGAAGCTTGAGAAGGTCTTAACTCCTAGCGTAAAAGCTCATGATGACGTACAATTTAATGAAATGATACAATGTTCATATTTCACGTTCAAATTTCCGGCCTTGGTCAGTGCGTAAGATGTCCACGACTGAATACTAACTCAGTATGGGTTTGGTAGCATTGGCAATGTAGTTATAAGCATGCACCGGTTGAAAACGTCGGCCCCAGATGCAATGCTGCGGTGGTGACTAAGCTCTGCAGTGAATGGAATGCATTTCCTTGATCGACTTCGGCGAGCCGCGGGATTTTCTCGGCGCTTCTACTGGTGCAGAAAGGACGATACCACTGGCTTTCGGTCCATGCCACATCCCAGTCTCCCGGGAAATTCATATCATACTTTAAGAAACAAATCGAGCTCAATAATTCCGTCTTTAGAGTTCACTTGGTACTTTTGGGTGGATCGAGGGGTGTCCGCGGCCATCCAAGTCACGTGGAGGGCAGCTAGACCACGGATTTTAGAGCTACATTGATCCAAGACTCCTGGACCAGATCTCCTCTGCTGGTGTGCGCGTTGCGGTGACTACCGTACCAACAGCCGCCCGTGGCCTTTTAGACTTGGCCTGAAGTTGTATTTTGCGACACTTTCACTTGCTTCTGATACGGCCTGGTTTTCCTTGCATTGGTCGTTGTCGCGGCTGAGCCTCTGAGCTTCGGACCTAGTACTATCTACTAGTTCCCTTGTTTTGTGCTCTCGCAACTCTCCATACAGCGACCTCGGTTCTGCTTGTGTGCTGGCTCGCAAGGCTCCAACCCCTACCATCTTAGTCTAATCTCTTACTTATCCCTCACTTGTCTGTCACCTGTTCCTTGGGTCATCTGCATTCGTCGTATTCCGGGTGTTTCTTTGAGGGAACTCCACCGTTTGTTGAACATTATCTGACCCTAATCTGCGCATTTGACCATGACATTTGCGCGCTGATAGATTATCAGTCAGGAAGAAATTAGGCGCACTTTCACACTTAATCTCTATGGCAATGGATGAGGACGAAGACACCGTCATGGGAGAGGCAGGCTCCCACCACCCCACCTCTGTTTCTTCACATCAATGGCCAAGCAATGGACCCAGTAGCCAAGGTGCTGGCCAGCTCAATGGTAGTTCGGATCCATCTATTGCACCGCCACTGCTGGGTCCGACCATGAAGCTGCCGTTATCTGTACACTCGGGAGACCCAAGGCCTGAGAACACAGCATCGGCAGAAGATCAGGGAGTGTCGCCACCGAAAAGCCTGCCTAAGTCAGACTCCGGTGACGCAACTACTGAAGACTTTGACAAGCAAGATAGCCTTGTCGAAGACAACTCGGACTGGACTGATGAGGATACTGTAGCCCGCACTGGGCTTCCCATCGCCTCACTCCCTTCCGGGTTATGCTATGACGTTCAGATGCGCTATCACTGTGAAGTGCGGCCAACAGCGGACGTTCATCCAGAGGATCCCAGACGCATCTACTACATTTACAAGGAACTTTGTCGAGCAGGACTAGTCGATGATCCCGAATCGTGCCGTCCGCTTGTCTCAAGACCACTGAAGCGCATCAACGCTCGCAACGCTACTGAAGCGGAGATATCGCTTATTCATACGCCTGACCATTATGCATTTGTAGAAAGCACCAAAGGTAGAACTATGTTCATTGTCTTTCAAGTTTCGATATTCTAACGAATGACAGACATGTCTGATGATGAGCTGATTGCATTGGAACACACACGTGACTCGATATACTTTAATAAATTGACGTTTGCATCTTCGATTCTGTCAGTTGGAGGCGCGATTGAGACATGCTTGGCTGTCGCAACCCGGAAGGTGAAGAATGCCATTGCAGTCATCCGGCCTCCGGGGCATCATGCAGAGCACGACAAAACCATGGGATTTTGTCTGTTTAACAATGTCTCTGTAGCGGCGCGTGTTTGTCAGAACCGACTAGGTGACAGCTGCAGAAAGATTTTAATTCTCGACTGGTATGCTAGGCCCTCTAGACTTCGATTTGCGGAGATACTGACCGACTAGGGATGTCCATCACGGTAATTAGGGGCCCTGACAAGCAGAAAACGAAAGCGTCTGACTCGGTTTTCTAGGGAATGGTATTCAGAAAGCCTTCTATGATGATCCCAATATCCTATACATCTCACTGCACGTGTATCAGGATGGGAAATTCTACCCTGGAGGGGAAGAAGGTGACTGGGATCACTGTGGTGAAGGCCCTGGTGTCGGAAGGTATGATTTGCAGTTCTCTGTTTGGAAGCTTCTAACAAGTTTAGAAATGTGAATATACCTTGGCCGAGCCAAGGGATGGGCGATGGTGACTATATGTATGCCTTTCAACAAGTTGTCATGCCAATTGCCCACGAATTTAACCCGGATCTTGTCATCGGTACGCAACACTTCAATTAGCGGACGTGTTCATCTCTAACCGATGTGAACCAGTTGCCTCTGGGTTTGATGCGGCTGCAGGCGATGAGCTTGGAGGATGTTTCGTTACACCTTCGTGCTACGCTCACATGACACACATGCTCATGACGCTTGCCAATGGCAAGGTTGCTGTTTGTCTCGAAGTATGCACATGCGGTAACAATTGAGGATTGTAGGCTAATGACATAATAGGGTGGTTATAACTTCAGGTCTATCTCCAAGTCAGCACTCGCAGTCACAAAGACACTGATGGGGGACCCGCCGGACCGGCTTCATACCACCTCACCTTCAGCCCTGGCCACCACGACTGTCCGGCGTGTGATGATGATTCAGTCTCACTATTGGCATTGCATGTATCCTAAGGGGCCTCCCCAAGATGGGCTCTTCACCGATAGGCTTCATGGTAGGCTTTCGCTCCCTACATCCGGCACTGCTAACCTCTGCAGATGTCATACGCGCCTACCAGTCGAAGCAACTATACGACAACTACAAGCTCACATCTCTCTTCATATATCGGACCGCCATCTCCCGGTCATTCGAAAATCAGGTTCTAGCAAGGTAAGTAGAATCACAGTGATTATGGCTGTGCTAACCCATGTAGTTCCAATTATCACCAAGCCGTGCCACTTGTAGTGATATTCCATGATCCGTGAGTTCGATAAGCTGTCGACTAGTCAAGCTTCTTGTTAACATAAGTAGGCCTGAGATCATGGGCTTGCCCCATCCAGTCACCAACAAGCTGGAAGCCCATAACTGCTGGCTGGTATGTGTCTGCGTCATAATATAGCACATGTACTGACAGTGGTAGGCTGATGTCATGAAGGACTACATTGGGTGGATCGTTAGCAAGGGGTATGCAGTCATCGATGTCAACATCCCTAAGCATGTGACAATTGATCCTGTGAGCTCAGTGGCCTTTCCAACTGTTGAATGAATACTGACCCATGCAGTCATCCGGTAAATATGAGGAAGAAGACGAGAATCGTCCCACGGCTACTGAGGAACTGGCGGGCTACCTGTGGGACAACTATATCGAGTTAGTGAGCCGAAACTACCAAAAGGCAGCCGGGGACTGATAATTGCAGACCAAGCGAGGCCACCGAGATTTTCTTCATGGGCGTAGGCAATGCTTTCTACGGAGTAGCCAACCTACTGATCAATCGAGGTGAGTTATTATGGTCGAGAATAGAGGCATCAGCAGCTGACGTGTGAACAGAAACATTGTATAAACGAGTGAACAGCGTTGTTTCCTTTGTTGCCGAGAACCCGGTTCGCGCCATAGCCTCACACACTCAGGTTTGGCTGTCGCGGTGGTACAAAGATGTAAGCTGGCTTACCCCCTTATGTCCTGATATTCCATCATACTCACATTCCCATAGAACTCCCTTGTATTCGTCTCGCACACGCACGGCGTCTGGAACAACGTCGAAACCCGGCGCAAGCCATCCAAGCGCTACGGCCAACTCGTCCAGTCTCCCAAAGCCAGTCTGAGTGAGATGCTCATGCACCACAAGGAAGAGGTATACCAGTGGATATCCGAGCGTGCGGATGTGCAGGATAGCGAGGAGACGGAAGATGAGAAGAAGCCCAAGTCGAAGAGTCGGTCCCCGACGAAGGAGAACCAGACGGAGCCCCGTTCGGTGCCGGGCTGAGCGGGTTATTAAGTGGATGTGCGAGCTGTACTTTTGTTTCTGTTGGATCTATGCATAGGTGGGAAGTTCGGTTTTGTCTTGGATGATCGTCTGCAATTGTACCTAGTAGAGACGCAGGGTACTCGTTGAGCATACTTCATAAGACATGTCGCTGTCATTATTCACATATTCAACACTGATAATAGGGTAGCTCTGTATTAGATTGTTAGTCTACCGGGCAGGAAAGACAGTCCCTCATCTCACCCAATGTAGTGTGAATTACCCGCATGGTACCACCCATAAACAGGCATCATCACCGATTTCGCATCCATTCACAAATTCCCTCATACAACATCTTCAACCCACGTAAGGCCCCCCATCAATATATTAACCCATTTCAACTCAATACAATGCTATCTTATCCCCTAGCCACAGCCCGCTGTAATACGAGCAACCTACATACAGTCTTGTTCTTCTGCCAAGGAAATCCCATCCGATCATCCGAACCTCCGCAACCGAACTGAGACATACATGAGTAGTTCAACCATGACTCCTCCACAGCCGAATCTCATGACTGGATGATTGTAACTTATACCCGATATCATACTGCTTATGTGCTTATGCACCTGAAAAATGAGAGTATAGAGTGGTTGGAGTAACCATAAGCGTCTGTCTCTCTCACAAATGTAACTCAAATGTCTCACGCACGAACCCCGCGGGGTAAGCCGCACAGTACTATCATCATACCTTCTTATTACTATGCATGTATTCGGGTGTATGTACGGATCAGACAGAGCAAAAGTATACTTACCCAATTATAGCTGGGCAGATTGCTTGATTGCCGGTTTATCTATTATGGGACGCCTTAGATGTGGTGAGATGAGTTCCATTGGTTGGGTTTTAATCGAGGTCAGTTGATTCATTAAGGAATGTTCGCTTCGGCTTGGTTTGATTCGGTTCGATCGAAATCGAAGGTGGGTATTATTTTTGGATGGCACTATGCGCTGCTAATGTACTTGGCGATGGAGATGGAGAGGAGATGTGAGACATTATGACCTATGCCTATGCCATTGATGGAAATTGGGTGGGATGATGTAGTTTCTATCATTCTCTTTTCTTAAGAATATGTTCAAAGACTAGGAAGGATAAATGAGGTATATAAAGCGCCCTGACTCCCTTCCTCCAAGTTCTATCCAACCAGCCATCCAACAATCTACATATCCACACCAATCTACTACAATCAACAACCAAAATGCATCTCTCTACCAAGTCCCTCCTTTCTCTCCTCCCCCTCCTCCCCCTAGCATCTGCTGTCGGCTCCGCCATCGTGCAAAACAACTGCACCTCCCCCATTTACCTCTGGTCGGTTGGCGGCTCCGTCAGCAGCATGCAAACCATCGACCCCGGATCCAGCTACAGCGAGACCTTCTACTACGATACAACCTCCGGCGGCGTTGCCCTGAAGATCACTACCACGGAGAATGGTCTGTACAACGGCTCTCCGCAGACGGATTACGCCTATACGCTGGACACATCCTCGGGTAACGTCTTCTATGATATTTCGGATGTCTTTGGGGATCCGTTCTCCGGCAGTGTCGTCAGCCTTGTCTCGAGTGATTCCAGCTGCGAGAGTATTTGCTGGGCTGGGGGAGTGCCCCCCGCTGGCAGTGTTGTGAGGAGTTGTCAGGATGAGGCGGATGAGGTGTTGACGGTTTGTGCGGATAGTTGCTAGGTTATTGGGTCTGGATTAATTGACTTGTGGGAATTGAAGGGACAACTGGGTTGATTGGGGATTTAATGTTGTTGTTGTTGTTGTTGTTGTTGTTGTTGTTGTTGTTGTTGTTGTTGTTGTTGTTGTTGTTGGGTTCTCTTATGGATTAATTGAGGGATGTCTGGTGAACTGTGTCTGTGTTTAGATGCTGGTGACTGGACCAGGAAGATATGTGATGTGTTTATGAGGATATAGGAAGTATAAACCTAATGCTACATTGCTTGTTGTATTGGACAGTGATCCCCTCTCTGTTTTGGTATATATGTTCCAAATCTGGAGCAGTGAATATACGGTCTAGTCCTCAGTGAAGCATTGGTCTATTCCTGTGGCATTGCTTGCATGAGAGCCAATCATTGGATCGATGACCATGTGTTCTGGAATGGTGGCTAATTCACTACATGTATCATCGCGTATTTGTTAGTGTGTTCTCAGTTGTCGCGTGCATATGGTTGTAGTAGTATACAGGTGCTCGCCGTAATCGGCTAGCTGTACTCCACAGTGAGCGGAGACAATGCAATCTGGGTGAAGAAAACTAGATGAGCCACCACAATTAAGGCTACTTAGAAGAGCTTTTCCCAATACATCAGCATACAATATTACTAGGACCAGGTAAAATAAAATTTTAGACTCATTGATTCCGGACTGGACCGATCATTGGAAGCTGCACTGAATTTGTTAATGTCAAACTGCGGAGTTGCCGAGGTATATATAGTAGCAGAATTCGTAGTAGTGCCCGGGTGAAGGGCAAGCAGTTGGCGTTGAAATTCAACAACTTGAAAGACCGAAGTTGAATCTTGATCATAGTTAGATAATGAGCTATACAAATTAAAGAAATAGCAATTATTCACTTGCAACAGATAGTATACAAGGTGAACTACTAAAGTATCCCCACTGTTGACCGCCTTATCGCGGGGCCTCACCGCCTATGACTCCAAGCATCCATTGTGCATCGCCTCCCGCCGATGGCCACCGACAAGTCACTCTCCCTCCTTCGTGCCACAGGATATACTTCGACCATTGACCCGGTAATTGCCTCGCATTCCCCTTCACCTCTTCTTACGTGGCGTTTTGCTAACCCCATTCACTCTGCTCAGTTTTAAAACTGCTAATTTCAAATACGGGATCTCCCTACCCCTTTCACTTTTCACGCCGGCAACTTTCCAACACCGCCTGCGCCCCGAGCGGTGCTTCCCGGCAACCGATCCCTCCTTTCTCTCTGGATGCCTCCAAGGTCCCCTGCAACACGCCGCTTGTGGAAATTTCGAGTGCCTTTATATCTTCGCTCCCCAGCTTTTCGCGCGTTCTCCAAGTTAGGCGCCTCTGCGGCGATTGCCCCTCATTTTATTTACCCCTCGCCACGCTTCCCCACGCCGAACGAGCGCTGCTCCTCCTTTCCTGCCCTGCGCTCGTCTCACGCCCTTGTCTCGCTTTCTATCCCCTCTCGTGCTCGCTTTTTCTCTAAAACCGCAACCATGGGATCTATCGAGCGCATCGCTGAGCAGTTGGAGAAGCCGGAGCTCGATGATCGCTCCTATCGTGTCATTCGCCTGCCGAACAAACTAGAGGCTCTTCTCGTACATGATCCAGACACGGACAAGGCTAGTGCGGCCGTCAATGTCAATGTCGGCAACTTTTCAGACGCAGACGACATGCCGGGCATGGCGCATGCGGTAGAACACCTGCTTTTTATGGGAACCCAGAAGGTAGGTGGTCGTCCCCTCTGAAACATTAGACCCATTGCCCGCTTGGGTTTATGCGGCAAGATGTTAACCCTGTGTAGTATCCCAAGGAGAATGCCTACAATCAGTACCTAGCATCCCACTCCGGTTCCTCCAACGCCTATACTGCAGCCACCGAGACGAACTACTTCTTTGAGATCGGTGCCACACCTGCCTCTACCGAGGACACACCCAACGGCGCCAATGGAACCTCGAACGGCACAGACACACCCGCAAAGCCGAACTATCCCACGTCTCCACTGTACGGCGCTCTGGATCGCTTTGCGCAATTCTTCGTAGAGCCCCTTTTCCTCGAGTCGACCTTGGACCGCGAGCTGCGGGCAGTTGATTCGGAAAATAAGAAGAACCTGCAGAGCGACCTGTGGCGGTTGATGCAATTGAACAAGACTTTGTCCAACCCTGCCCACCCGTACCACCACTTTTCGACCGGGAACCTGCAGACTCTGAAAGAGGAGCCGCAAAAGCGGGGACTGGAGGTCCGACAGGAGTTTATCAAATTCTACCAGGCGCACTATTCGTCCAACATCATGAAACTGGTGGTACTGGGACGGGACCCTCTGGATGAAATGGAGCAATGGGTGGGCGACTTGTTCAAACATGTGAAGAACCAAGATCTTCCCCAGAACCGCTGGGACCACGCTCAACCATGCCTGCCGGAGCATTTGGGCAAACAGATCTTCGCCAAGCCAGTCATGGATATGCGCTCGCTCGATATCTACTTCCCGTTCATGGATGAAGAATCGATGTTTGAATCCCAACCGAGCCGGTATCTTAGCCACCTGATCGGCCATGAAGGTCCAGGCAGCATCCTAGCCTACATCAAAGCGAAGGGTTGGGCAAACGGCTTGTCCGCAGGCGTGATGCCTGTCTGCCCGGGCTCCGCCTTCTTCACCATCTCCGTTCGGCTGACACCCGAGGGTCTGAAACAGTACCGCGAGGTCACCAAGGTGGTGTTCGAATACATTGGCATGATCAAGGAGCGGGAGCCCCAGCAGTGGATCTTCGATGAAATGAAGAACCTGGCTGAAGTCGAGTTCCGATTCAAGCAAAAGTCCCCGGCCAGTCGCTTCACGAGTCGCCTTAGCAGCGTGATGCAGAAGCCTTACCCCAGGGAATGGCTTCTCAGCGGCAGCCTCTTGCGGAAGTTCGAACCCGAGCTGGTCAAGAAGGCGCTGTCGTACCTGCGACCCGACAACTTCAGAATGGTCATTGTCGCCCAGGATTACCCTGGCGATTGGAACTGCCGTGAGAAATGGTACGGAACTGAGTATAAGGTCGAAGATATTCCGCAAGACTTCATGGACAGCATCCGCAAGGCTGTGGAAACCTCCCCCGAGAGCAGACTGTCTGAGCTCCACATGCCACACAAGAACGAGTTTGTTCCTACCAGGCTCTCGGTGGAGAAGAAGGAGGTGTCTGAGCCGGCCAAGACCCCCAAGCTGATCCGTCACGATGACCACGTCCGATTGTGGTACAAGAAGGACGATCGCTTTTGGGTCCCCAAGGCGACTGTTCATATCACTTTGAGGAATCCCTTGGTGTGGGCTACACCGGCAAACCTGGTCAAGGCCAAGTTCTACAGCGAGCTGGTCCGCGACGCTCTGAATGAGTACTCCTACGACGCTGAGCTTGCTGGTCTCGACTATTCGTTGTCTGCCAGCCTCTTCGGCCTTGATATCTCAGTTGGCGGATACAATGATAAGATGTCAGTTCTCCTTGAAAAGGTGCTTACGAGTATGCGGGACCTGGTCGTCAAACCGGATCGTTTCAACATCATCAAAGAGCGTATGACTCGGAATTACAAGAATGCGGAGTACCAGCAACCATTCTACCAGGTTGGCGACTACACTCGCTACTTGACCGCCGAAAGGACGTGGCTCAACGAGCAGTATGCCGCTGAGTTGGAACATATCGAGGCAGAGGACGTTTCATGCTTCTTCCCTCAAATTCTCCGCCAGAACCACATTGAAGTGCTGGCTCACGGTAACTTGTACAAGGAGGATGCGCTACGTATGACCGACTTGGTGGAGTCGACTCTTCAGAGCCGTACTCTGCCTGAATCCCAGTGGTACGTTAGACGCAACATGATCCTTCCCCCGGGCGCCAACTATATCTACGAGCGCACCCTGAAGGATCCCGCCAACGTTAACCACTGCATTGAATACTATCTGTTCATCGGTAAGATTGACGACGATGCTCTGCGGGCCAAGCTGCTGCTCTTCGCTCAGATGACGGATGAACCTGCCTTTGACCAACTGCGGAGCAAGGAGCAGCTTGGTTATGTTGTCTGGAGTGGTGCCCGCTATTCTGCGACGACCATGGGCTACCGTGTGATCATCCAGAGTGAGCGCAGTGCTCCTTATCTCGAGTCTCGCATCGATTCTTTCCTGACCGGTTTCGGAAAGTCTCTGCAGAATATGTCAGAGCAAGATTTTGAAAACCACAAGCGCAGTGTTGTCAACAAGCGACTGGAAAAGCTTAAGAACTTGAGCTCTGAGACCAATCGCTTCTGGTCGCACATCGGCTCGGAATACTTCGACTTTGTGCAGAACGAAAGCGATGCTGCGAACGTCCGGAAGTTGAGCCAGGCCGATCTCATCCAGTTTTACCAGCAGTTTGTCGACCCTACGTCCGCAACTCGGGCTAAGCTGGCGATTCACCTCAAAGCCCAGGCCGGTGCCCATGCGCATGCCACCAAGCCCGAGGAGCAGAAGGCTCAGCTGATTTCACTCTTCGGCAAGCAGCTGGAGGCGGCTGGCTTCGCCGTGGACACGGAACGTTTGGGCGCCGCTTTTGATAATGTCGACGTGTCGAGCGGCGACGAGGCTCAGATCCTGACCACTCTCAAGGCGTTCCTCGAATCTGGCCTGAGTCTCTCCGAGGAGCAGACGAAGCCCGTCATCGGGCAGGTCGAAAGCAACCTGGGCCTGCAGTTGAAGCAAGTGGGCATCGAGCCTAAGAAGAGTGATGGAACTGCCCTCCAGGCGAATGGCACGAACGGTGACATTCAGAAGTCTACCTACATCAACAATGTTCCCGAGTTCAAGGCTCGTCTGGCCGTCAGTGCTGGTCCCAGCCCGGTGACCGACCTTAGCGAATTCGAGGATTTTGACGCCAAGCTCTAAAGTTCATGATTGTGTTGGATACAGGGGCGGAAGTGCGTCTCATCGATAGACATGATGTTGTATTGTTGGGTTTGCATAGTTGGCGTGGACTTGTTGCATGGGAGGGATGGGGCTGTGTTTGGGGTTAGGTTGTGATTTGAGTTAGATTTACTCTGATAAATGAGAATAGAATCAGCAAAGAATAAATTACATATGATGATTCCAAGATATTAATATGATGGTTGCTGGCTACATTGTAGAGTGATTATGGCGCGTGTCGGGGCGGTCGAATGTTTTCGCGGGAGGACCGCTCCGACGCCGAGCCCAGCTCCGCCATCATCGCCGATCCACCACCGAGAGCTCCAGCCGCTCTTGACTTCCCGACTATCCAGCATTCGAGTCCCCCAGCCTGTTTATTCGCTGCGCATTGGTTTTCATCGCGTTCAACATGTCGACTACCACCGCGACGGCGATCCAAAGCTCGCGCCCGTACGTCCTGACATCGACCTACCTCACTACCGCTTCCTTCTCCACGCAATCACCACTGACCATGTCATGAATAATAGCCCCATCATCCCCAAAGACTTCTCCGCGCAACAACCCAAAACAATCCGCCTGTACCCCCTCTCCAACTACACATTCGGAACCAAGGAAACGCAACCGGAGGAGGACCCGTCCGTTTTGGCGCGTCTAAAACGTCTCGAGGAGCACTACGACCTACATGGCATGAGACGCACCTGCGAGGGTGTCCTCGTCTGCCACGAACACAACCATCCTCATGTGCTGATGCTGCAGATTGCCAACGCGTTTTTCAAGCTGTACGTTTGTATACCCTCTAAAATCTGGAGCTTCTACTTACCCAGGTGGATACAGCCCCGGCGACTACCTCCACTTCGAAGACGACGAAGTCGAGGGCTTCAAGAAACGGCTCAACGAGCGTCTCGCCCCCGTCGGCTCTCAGTTCTCGGGCGAAGGCGTTAACGAAGACTGGGAGATCGGTGACACGTTGGCGCAATGGTGGAGGCCGAACTTCGAGACGTTCATGTACCCGTTCCTCCCGGGACATGTGACTCGGCCGAAGGAGTGCAAGAAATTGTATTTCATCCAATTGCCGAAGAAGAGTAAGCCTTCCTTCATATATCATGCACAGTCAGGCCATCAGGGAGGAATGGTATGATTAACTTGTGTTGTGCAGAGGTCCTCTCGGTCCCGAAGAACATGAAACTCCTCGCCGTCCCACTCTTCGAACTATACGACAACACGGCCCGGTATGGCCCTCAGCTCTCGGCTATCCCGCACTTGCTGTCGAGATACAACTTTGAGTTTGTCGATGAGAACGACAACGTGGTTGCCGCGACGCCGGGCACGCCCTTGCCGGATCATCAGATCCCCCGGACGAAGGTGCTGGCTGGTGATAGCGGTGATGGACAGGATGAGGGGATGGCGGACTACCCTTCTGGAGAGGGCGAGAACGGGGCTAGTGCGTAGTTTGGGGATGGTCGTGTGCGTCCTGTGCTGTCCTGTCTTGAACCGAACCAGACTGGCAGGGACTATTATTCCGAGTATTCCCCGGCGAAGGATGGCAGTGATGAGACACCTGGCTGGATTGGATCGGACCCCTGCTGATCAGCTCGGGGAATTCTCCTATTCCGTGGGATTGATTCTTTTCTTTTTCTTTTCCCTTCTATTCTATGCAAAAGACGTGATGTGTGTCTGGCTGGCGTTCCAGGAGCGAAGATTGCTTTTTCTACTATATTATTCCTTCTTCTATGTTCTTGAATTAGCTATGCAGGTAGCGGTCAATATATCCTTTAAGCAGATACCGTTATTCTTGCTATGGATATTATAATCCTAGAAGGTACATCCACCATAGACTACTTAGTCCCCGGCCACATCATGAAATATCACTGGTACATTATTCTCCGAGAACCACAGAACCACTCCATAGCACAGGCACATAATGGCACCTGCCCACACCCACACTCACAGCTCCTACTAACCCCTAGCATAGTAGTCCCCAGTACTCCATAGGTACCTAATACACTCGTCCCACACCCTCACCAAGACCAACTAACCACCAAAGCTACTAGCAATCGCAGATAGCAAGGTAGTCACCTGCCACACCGCAACTCACTAACAAACGCAGATCACAAGCCTAACTATTCGAACCAAACCTGAAGAATCCTTTCCAACCAACACACACACGGTATGGGTTGGAAGGAAGGGAAGAAAGTGGGGTTAAGCAAACTAACTAACAAACTCTGCAAGGTAGCAAACTCTACACCAACCAACCAAACTAGTTAAACTAATATTAATAATAATAATAAGAAGAAGATGATGATGATGAAGGAGTCATCGTTCTCCCGTCCCCGGCTTATAGTACGGGATGCTAAGGCTGCACCCCGCAGCACGGGAAGCCCGGACGTTGGTGGTTTGCGGGTGGGTGACTGGATTAGACTAGGGGACTCGTAAGGCAGCGGACTACTAGTTAAATTAATTAGTAGTCTGTGCTGGGCTGGGCTTATCTAGTACTGTGTGAAGTGCCGGGATGTGCCGGGTAAGTGAAGAGTTCATTAATGAATCGTTGAGTGATTTGCGGGGGTGGTAGGTGTAGCGTTAGGTAATGGAACCACTCCTTATAATTGTATTACTCTACTAACTGTAAATGTGTGTGTTTTATGGGGACAGGAGAAGTTAAGGTAGTATTGGGGGCGGGAAAAGGGGATGGTTGTCTAATTCAGTTTGTTTCAATAGTTAGTTGAGGTATTTTCTTGTCAAAGTTACTTGTTCAAACTATGGGCACGTTTACGTGTTTAGTTTTCATAGTTTGTGTGTATGTGTGTGTGCGTGCTTCCCCATCTATCGCATGTATCGCGGTCTGAATGTGTATAAGCGCTGCAAGTGATCGGCAAAGTGACAAGAAGTCTCCTACGACCCACTAGTTATTTGCATGTCACGAACCACAACACCGCCAGTCACAGCGACAGCATGTGAAGAAGTCTCAGATTTCGTAACACTCTCCCGTCTACTGCTCTCCTACTTGACAGACTGACTTACCTCGGCCTGTGCACATGCCATGTCCCTATCCCAATCTACTGGTCCATGTGCAGACCACGCCTCCACGTTTCTCCGCCAGTAGATCCTTCAACACCGCTCATCCTCAGACAACATCTACTTTATTTGACTTTTCGGAGCAGACCATGCTTGTCTACGGCCAGCTATAGCATGCTATAGCAGTCCGTTAATCTCCACCGGGCTCCCGTTCCGAACGGAGATGGGGCCAAACTGCCACTCCAGTTGCGCAACGGACAGGCA
Source organism: Aspergillus welwitschiae (assembly GCF_003344945.1). Taxonomy (NCBI): domain Eukaryota; kingdom Fungi; phylum Ascomycota; class Eurotiomycetes; order Eurotiales; family Aspergillaceae; genus Aspergillus; species Aspergillus welwitschiae. The sequence continues at coordinate 118,724 of NW_020798747.1, read as the reverse complement.
CCGAACCGGAACAAAGGATGCGGAAGAGGAGACATGGTGCCTGATTGCATGTGCTGGCTTCATCTGCTATCGTGAGGGTGCTATGCTGGAGAAATTTGTTGTCTGACTTACCCCGCTTCTTGCTTTTTTTTTTTTTTCCCCGATGCCCCTGATGGGGAATTGGGGCGGGTAATATGATAGAGGTATAAAAGGGGGCTCGGAGGTGCAGTTGGATAGAAGCATTGTGTGTACATTGCAGCAGTCCGTTGGTCTCACGTCTCTGGTTGCCTCGATTGTATATATACTGCAGGATGTTCTCTGGACGGTTTGGAGTGCTTTTGACGGCGCTCGCTGCGCTGAGTGCTGCGGCACCGACACCGCTTGATGTGCGGAGTAGGTATGCCTGATTTGAAGTGGCTGGATAGCACTGATGAAGGTTTTGAATAGGTGTCTCGACTTCCACGTTGGATGAGCTGCAATTGTTCGCGCAATGGTCTGCCGCAGCTTATTGCTCGAACAATATCGACTCGGACGACTCCAACGTGACATGCACGGCCGACGCCTGTCCATCAGTCGAGGAAGCGAGCACCAAGATGCTGCTGGAGTTTGATTTGTATGTTGCTCCAGTAACAAGAATAGAACACAGCTGATTGAATAGGACAAATAACTTTGGAGGCACAGCCGGTTTCCTGGCCGCGGACAACACCAACAAGCGGCTCGTGGTCGCCTTCCGAGGCAGTAGCACCATCAAGAACTGGATTGCTGATCTCGACTTCATCCTGCAAGATAACGACGACCTCTGTACTGGCTGCAAGGTTCACACTGGATTCTGGAAGGCATGGGAAGCCGCTGCAGACAATCTGACGAGCAAGATCAAGTCCGCGATGAGCACGTATTCGGGCTATACCCTCTACTTCACCGGGCACAGCTTGGGCGGCGCATTGGCTACACTGGGAGCAACGGTCTTGCGAAATGACGGTTATAGCGTTGAACTGGTGAGTGCTTCAGAGGGTGATCATTAAACAGCCGGTTCTGACAGTCAATAGTACACCTATGGATGTCCTCGAGTCGGAAACTATGCGCTGGCCGAGCACATCACCAGCCAGGGATCTGGAGCGAACTTCCGCGTTACACACTTGAACGACATCGTCCCCCGGTTGCCACCCATGGACTTTGGATTCAGCCAGCCAAGTCCAGAATACTGGATCACCAGTGGCACCGGAGCCAGTGTCACGGCGTCGGATATTGAATTCATCGAGGGAATCAATTCGACGGCGGGGAATGCAGGCGAAGCAACGGTGGACGTTTTGGCTCACTTGTGGTACTTTTTCGCAATTTCAGAGTGTCTGCTATAGCTGGACAGTCCGATGAAATAAGTGCGGAGAGAAAAGTGTAAATAGTAATTAGTATATAATCAAGCAGAGAAGCAGTGGTGGTCAGAGAAGAAAGAGTGAGATCCCATTACGTAGCAGATAAACCACGTGTGGAGGCGCTGTTCCTCCACTTGCAGTTGCGGCCATCAATCATCTTCTTCTCCTTACTTTCGTCCACCATAACTCTCATCCTGCCAGCTGTCGCATCCCCGGGTTTCAACAACAGTCGCCTCCGGGCCCTCCGTGGTTCTCCTTTATTATTCCATCCGACGGCCGACGTTTCACCCTCATCCTGCGCCGCCGCAATTCTCTCCGGATCGGTCAACTCACTCGAACCGCCGCCCGCATCGACCTCACCGACCCGACCGTCTGCGATCGCCCATCCGTGCAGCCATGTTCCCTGCCCCGTCGCTCTGATTTGACGCTCAATTGACTTCCGTGGCATACATACATCCAGCAGCATATGATCACAGCTCCCCCGCCTCGTGCCAGTCTCGCCGCCGCCGCCGTTGCCAGCCATGCTATTCTTCCGCGGCGGAGTTAACAGTCCGCGCCGGCGCAACCAAGAAAAAGCAATCTTCTGTACCATTCTTATCATCTACGCTCTATACTTCCTCTTCTTCGCTGGGAGCTCCGATCCCAAACGGTCCGAGACGTCTGCTGAGGATGCGGTGAAGGGAGGTCCGCATCGGGACTCGCGGTCGGGGAAGGCTTCCCCGTCCGCCTCGGCTTCGCGACAGCGTCAGGCCCTGGACAAGGATATGGTGGTGGCTAGTATGAAGGGAGATGATGTCTCATGGCTGTACACATACTTTCCCGAGTGGCATAAAAGCATATACGTGGCCGACGACAAGAAAGCGCCGTTGACGGTGGCTTTGAATAAGGGGAGGGAATCCATGGTGTATCTGACGTGAGTCTCCGTGTCTTGGCCTTGGCCTCTCTGGGCACACTTCTCACTACTACAGATATATAATTGATAATTACGACAACCTTCCCGACTCAGTCCTCTTCATCCATTCCCAAAGATACCAATGGCACAACGACGACCCTTACTACGATGGTGTACCCGTTCTCCGCAATTTCCAGGTCCCGTATCTCCAGAAACAAGGGTATGTGAATCTGCGCTGCGCCTGGGTCCTGGGCTGCCCGGCGGAGATTCATCCCCTTAGCGATACGCATCGCAACGATGTCCACGCAGGGGAATACTTCAAGACTGGATTCATGGAACTGTTCCCGGGGGCGGAGGTCCCTGAAGAAGTGGGGGTCTCATGTTGCGCGCAATTCGCCGTCACACGCTGGAAGATCCGCGAGCGGCCTAAGAGTGACTATGTGCGATACAGGAAATGGTTGACTGAGACGACGTTACCTGACGATCTCAGCGGACGGATAATGGAATACTCATGGCACAGTATGTCCCTAAATGTACTTCAGGGACAAAGGCAATTGACTAACAGTAACAGTGATTTTCGGCAAGGGCCCTGTGTACTGCCCGACAGCGGAAGAATGCTACTGCAAGGTATTTGGACTATGCAATTTGGATTGTCCGACAGAGGGAAATTGCGCTGGTCGCTATGTTCTCCCGCCATACTCCTCCCTTCCAAAGGGATGGCCGTATGTCGGCTGGAAGGGTCAGAAGCAGGACCCTAGCAAGGGACTTCCGGAGGCTTGATCGGATACCTACTATCTCATAGTTGAGAAGATATGTTCGAGTATAAGATGTTGTGATTCGGGGTATACACTGCTCACTGAGATCAAGAAAAGGGACTCACTACAAGCATGATGAATGCTGTAGTAGAATCAGAGCGGCAGCACATCTGGCAGAACAGGTGAGCGCCAGCGGCAGCAGCCGTTCTATTCCCACTGGGAATTTCCTTTGAAACAGCCAGATCTCAACTCCTCTACCGCTGCCACACACAGTTCGGCACACCAAAAAAGGCATATGGCATATAACATAACATACTACTGGCATCTTCATGAGCGAATGCTGTCATTGACAACTCCTGATGTATTATAACAACACTATTTCCATTCCATGTGAAGTAATAACTACCACCAAAATATACTACTCCATCTCTCAGATCTTGCATTACATCCTATTATACTCAAAAAAAATATTGATCCCTCGCTCAACCCCTTTTGCCTCAGGCATGTGATATTGCAAGGTTGCCTTATCCTCAGGCAAGTATTACTATAACGGTCTAGATCATCCATGGAATCGACTACCCGCCGATATCGAAGCCCATCAGATGCAGATGCATCCCCTAACAAGGCATAAGACCCATATAACCACACACGACGTGGATATCGAAGCTACAATGAACTTGATCGATAACTCGATATCTGCTTATCGTCAGAATCCCCTTTTCCGGGACGTTAATCTGGTTCAATGGCTGAAACAAAATGACGGAATAACTAGCTAACCATAGTGAGTTACATGTAGACTATGATTCCATAGGTAAATGCCGAGGCTTGAGGAATAATGGGGCAGGATTGTGGGAATTTATTGCTTACTATCCACAACTAGTTAGTACATGGCACGGTTTCAATATGGTTTTTCTATACATAGATGGGAAGTTGGTAGTTGCTCTGTGTTGTGCCGTTTGATCTAGTAGGCTGCATTAGGACAGATGTTGATAGGGACAGGATTATGATTGTGAGCTCGTATAGCACAAAGAATATATGCAGGGTAGTGGTTGATTCTGACCCCGGCTGATACTAGGCGTTGGATGCGAGCTGTCCTGAATGGGTAAGGCCAGGAGCAAGTAATATCTCACCGTAATCGAAAATCAGGGACATGAAACAGCAACGCAGTTAGTTTTCTTAGGCTTTTGATGACTTTTGAGCGAATTTATGTCTACAAAAACCGGAACAGAAAAGAGACCACCCCTGACAAAGGAAAAAACTTTTATTATCTCGGCTCATGAGTAACAGTATACTCAACATCCTTCTTAATAATCATCTTCGTGCTCTCCGAACTAGCCACGCTATCCCCGTCCATTCGACTACTGCCATCGTATGCAGTAGTGCTGAGCATGCCAACGTAATGCTCGGGCACAAATGTAGGTTGGGAATGTCGCGGGTTGCTCATTCCATTTCCAGCTTCTGTGTGGCTATCCATCGACTGCAAAACGTAGCTCTGGGACTGCTTCGATACATCACGAGCATATTTGCCCGACTTGGATCTAGCGCTGCTGGTGCCAAGGGTGACTTCCCCTGCGTTGCCATAGGTGACGCTGATGGCGCGCATGAACGGGGCGAGGCAGAAGGAGGTGCACACGATGAGGGCGTAATTCATGCCCATCTGGGTCCAGACGTAGCCGTCGATTATCGATTATGTCTAGTGTCGGGTTCATGGAGTAGGCATATTTTTGCAGATGGTATAGATGTAGAGATGTGAACACGAGGAGACTAATGTAAGCACCGGGTTAGGTCTATGGCGTTTGTGTAGGGCGGGACTGCTTACGGTAAACGAACAGCGAAAGAGGAAAGAACGACGAGTTTTCGAGTTGTTGGCATTTGCAGGCTTTTGACGAGAAGGATCGAGAAGAGGAAGAGCATGATCTCAATGATGCTGTCCATTACACCGATGTATTCCCATTTTTGGAACTGGTGAGGTGCGGTCAGTATAACTGCAAGGACGTGGAGCGATGGGCTTTATACCAATCCAGTACAGTGGTCAATGGGTCTTGCCCATGGTCTGTTCAATTCGCAGTTCACAAGGATGATCAGAACTGAAGACAGAACCCAACAGATGCTTAATCCCAGCACCCCGTAAAGGATGAAATGATGGATGCGTTGGGGAGTCAACCGTGAGAGCATCCCAAGCACACAGCACTTGGAGAAAAAGACGGTGATCAAGAACAAAGTATCTGTAGCAGCTGTTGTCTGCATGGATATAACCCCCGATTAACTTGTGCTCTCGTCCTGGATCCGAACAACGTACCCGCTGAACCTTCACGACCTGATCTGAAGAAAGAAGCCGGATGGATGTTCCGAATCCCTTGGCAGAGTTTGACATGACGAGTGAGGTTTGAATAATAGCGAAAGCCTATTGAAGACGCAGTGATTAGGATCGCATTTGCATTGGTATCACTGGAGATATAGGGTTAAAGCTTACCGTGGCAACAAATAATAGATAGTCATCTCGTCCAAACCCCGGACTCAGTATTGTTCTGACATACACGCGGATAAGCAAGCAAATCAATGTCATTATCAGGGCCAAAGTCCCAACAACGATCACAATGCCGGCATTATGACTCTCGTCAATGACCACAAGGGGCTTCCCAGATGCCGTCATGACCCCGAGCCACCCAGAGACGTCAGCAAGCGACCGTGAGTGGCCTATCGTCCCATGCTCTCCCGAAAATCAAGCGATCAATTAAGAACCCCTAATGCAGGGTCTCTCGAATATAAGGACCAGTAGTTAAATGAACATGCATGCAAGTTCTAGGTGCGTTCCGAAGCGAACGCAATAAGACCATATCTTCGGGCTCAAGACCATGGTGGCTAGGTCAGATAGGTCATCAAGGATCTGGCCCCAGTCTTCGAGGTTTGGTGAAATTGAGATCTATTATTGGCCGGATTGATAGCACAAAGGGCTCAGCTAGAGCGTATGGAAGGATTTTTGGTCCAGTTTCGTAAAGTGGCCGAAATGTGTTGAGAGGAACGAACGGTGCTTTGTTCATTACGGCTGATGTTCGGAACCCAAAGCCCCTGTAGCGTTGCGAGTAACTAAATCCGACCCTATACAAAGAAAAGTTAGTAACGGAGAAGGAAGCACTTGCAGGGGTGTATACTACCTTAGGGTTTAGTATGATTGCAACGCGCAATCACATCGCATCCGTCACAAACCACGGCAGACTAACTACCCTTAGCTCGACTAGACTGCCCCTACCCTGTGCTAGTGTTTAGGCCGAGTGTTCCGTCGAGGCGAGCCGGACATGGTTCTTGGTGACCAGTGCAAATGGAAAACAGTAGCCTCGCGGAGATAACAGCTCACGAATCGCTATAAGATTGCAGCCTGGCTTTTAAAACATAGTATCGACTGGTGTGATACTAGACAGGAGCGGGCATCCTTCTGGATCCACCAAGGAGCGCTCCGGGGAATGTGTCCGCAGCGGCGCTTCCGTTGATCGCCGGGGAAGTTGCCCGGATCAGTTAGGGCTCGTGAGAAGAGCGCTGGTAAGCTCCCGGTGTTCCGGTGGGCCGCGGCGGGATCGTCTGGCGAACAAGATCCGGCCGGGCCATCGCCGAGATATATGAAATATATAGTTGGCTCCAGTAGTAATAAAATCCTGCCATTTGAGTTTCGTAGCATTATCAGTGGCTGAATTAAACCATATTGTAGAGAAAAAGTTTTTCGATATTAACCCCACTGTGGGTAGAGGCCCAAGGATTAAGATCCTGGCCGTCCGCTATATATGAATCGCCAGTTAACATAGGTTCGAAATCCGTTGCGCCGGCGAAAATGGTGCAGGCACTTGGGACACTGTTGCAGCCGATAGGCTGCGGTGGAGATCGCCAATGTAGACCTGTTACTGCGCTAGGATCATCGAAATGGCAAGAGGTGGCGTGTCCATGCAGCAGAAAAAATGACTCAATTGATGAACAGCCAAATCAAATTTCGCGCTTGACCAGGGCCACGGGCGGCACATAAGTTTTCCGCCCATACAACACATAGTAGATGATGGAAAAAATCAACATGCCACCATACATGAGCGAGCTCCAGTTCATGTTTTCGGGGTCCACAGTCGAGTAAAGGGGGAACATGACGAAAACGAACTCCGGGATGAGGAAAGCCAGGGCCCCGAGGTTTACCCAAAGTCCCCATCGGCCGAGTGACCACCTGTGTGGGGGCAATGGTTCCCCGCGAATTCTTTTCCATGCGACACAGGAAACAGTGACGATGTAGGAATTCAACAATGCTCCGACAGTGAGGGTGATCAAGGCATCTAGGGCGACAGTCGAGCCGATGTTGATGAGCGATAGCAGCATAGTGAGCACGAGGGACACTAGAACAGCATTGAGGGGGATGTTCCAATTTGGGTTGACCTGCGTCCGCATCAGTACTTAGCATAGTAGAGCTGAAATCAAATAAGAGGTGGGAACCCTTACATGACCGAAAAAGGTAGCCAGTGGGACGCCCCCATCACGGGCGAATGACCAAAGTTGACGAGACGCAGTGGCGACCTCGGTAATGACACTGGCAATAAGCGACATGGTGACAATTGCAGTCATTGCGTTTGTAGCTGCGTAACTTTTTGTGGCATTGAAAAAGACCTGAATGAAAGGGTAACCAGTAGCGGAGTCGAGGACCTCATCTACATTACCCAAGGTGAAACACAAAGTAACCATAACAACAAAGGCCAGGACCCCGTTTAGGGAGCACGCTGCCATGATAGCCTTGGGAAGGGTTGTAGAAGCGTCTCGAACTTCCTCGGCTGTGTGCCGCATTAGCATTTCTAAATGATCGAGCCAGAGCTTTTACTCACACATGTGGACAGTACAGTCGTAGCCAATCATGGCAGTGATAGCAGTAATCAGACCGACCATCGTTGCGGTGCCATTGCTATTCCAATCACCACCGTTCGTAAACTGGGTGAAAACCGTTTTCGCATCCTTGATGGGTGCCAGCACCCAAAGGGGTATAATCACAATGAAAAATCCGGCAACGTGGAGGATCAAGATGAAGGCTTCAACGAGAGGGAGCTTCTTGGCTAGGAAAGTGTTGAAAAGAACGGAGAAAAGGGTGATGGCAATTGTAATGAGAGTACCGTGCCACCGCTCAGAAACATAATCAGGGTAATTCAGGATAACCAGTCCTTGAATGATGGTACCTGCTAGGAAAGCAATTGACACAATCGCGCATTCCCAGCCTGTGGCACAGAGCCATCCTAGATGCGACCGGGCTTATTAGGCTCAGCCAATTATCAGCGGGAAGCAACACCTACCAGTGATATAACTCAAGAACTTCTGGTACTTCCTAGGTGCAAACTCTGATACCCAATGGTATTGGCCACCAGCAGTGGGTGCCCTATGAATCGATCAGCTGGTGTATAATTTGAGGATGAAGTGCGTGCACTTACATGGAAGCCATTTCCGCCAAACTGGCGAACAGCAGCAACACTCCAACCGAAACAACGATGAAACCCCAGATAAATCCAGCCGTGCCACCATCAACCAGAGGCGAACTCATCATACTGTCCCAACCTTAATATCGAGGGCAAACCAGGGAGAACGTATGACTTACGTTAGCACAACTTCCCATGAAGCAATGAGAGTACATCCGAAGGCAACAATTGAGATGAACCTAAAATTTCTCTGAGGAGACCATTAGAAAGATCTTTTATCAAGCTGGCAGATAGCGAACCCTGAGAACTTGTTCCTTTCCCAAAGCCTGCATATCCCTTTGGTCGGCCATAGTGCCGATATACTTCTGGGCGACATGACCTTTGGCAAGCCCTTCGTCAGCGAATACAGTGGAAATATTATTTCCACCCTTGGTGGTTGTGAGTTCAACATTATCCGGCATTTCTTCGGTGTCCTCTGTCTCTCCTCTAGGTTTTGAATCTTGCAAAGAACAGGCACGAATTTCAAGGCGAGGGACGAGTAGCTATATTTCAATCCAATCCCTCAGGGCCCTGCATCGTGCATCTGGATTAGCCAACCCACCATTTCCTGACGAGTTCCCAGAAGGGAAACTCTGCCCTTCACCTCAGTCATCGACAGGGGGTAGCGGCGGCCTAGAAGCCACCGATGTGGATGAGAAGCCTCAGTAGCCAAATACAGCTGGCTCTAATTCGACTTGCGCTGGCCGCGATAAGAGGAGCTTCATCGAATCCTGGGTGTTCCTCTATCAGGCTCGACCCACCTGGCGTTTTCAAGCTAAAGCGTTGGCGTGGGCTAAGTGGACTAGTGTTAATCTAACGCCCTCGGGGGAGAACCGCGCCATACCATCCCGCGTCGGTTGTAGTAGTACTTCGTCCGGGTATAGACTTTTCTCCGATTGTTTCAGCCTTAGTAAGGCTTTCGCGTAAGAAGCCATGTCTCGGTGAAGTTGGGGATGTCGTTTTGAAAAGCTATGAGGACTGCTCCTTACTACGACAGTATATCTTCAGTTGGCCGTTGCTCTCACTGACGCCCGCCGCTCGATAGATTAACAAGGGATCTCTAGTATAGTGTACCATAGACACTTAAGTCTTCCTTTCTTTCAGCAACAGTAAAACTTGGTGTTTGCGGATAGAGGATACCTAAGCAATGACAGTTCCTGAGCGGCACGATCTAGGCATTACTGTTCAGTTCGAAGGCCCCTAGAACCTGTAGTGGCAGCTATCGGGCCACTCAGTGGTATGTCTAGTAGTCGAGGAAGCAAACCCAATGGACAAATAGAATCAAACGACTGTACATTCTCCCACGTGACCGTCAACAAGCATCTCACCTGCCATGAATTACTAATCCCAACGACGTCATCGCTGTATTCCCCGCATCATCAACACTTCTATACAGCTTCCAGAAGATCCATCTGCCTTGAACGTAGCCTTATTCAAAGAGTTCGTGCTACTGGAGAAAATAAAATGGCGAAAACATATCCCATTGGTACACGCAAAGAATGCGAACGTCTAGTCAAGGACTGGGGCTTCAAGCATGTCTTTACTTGGGCGGACGGAAGGTGAGTAACAGGAAACCATGGTTGTCGTGCTATGTACCTCTTAGTATCCTGATTCATGTTACAATTTTCAGCTTAGAAATTATTGTAAATAAGTTCTTGTTGATGCTAATACTGTCCTAGCAATGCCCACTATCCACCACACTCCCATGGCGGTGTCACCACCCATCTAATACGGCAGGGGACTCTGACAATCACCTACCCAGATGACAATGCTAAGTTGCATAATGGGGAGGTGAAAAAGGAGACGTTTGGGGTCGGTGCGAGACTGGATGTTCCAGCTGGCAAGTTACACGAGGTGTGGATTGGTGAGGATGGGTGCGAATATGTTATTGGTGAATAGGTATGAGCGGATGTGGGCTACGGCTTGTCCCTTACGGATCATGATCACTTGAGCGATGTGTTGTATTATGAGTTTGCTCTATTGTCTAATCTATAGACATTAACTGGTATCTCGTACGGCGTCCACCGAATTTTCCATATGTCCAATTCTTGTCATCTATGTTTTGGTTTCGAAATATATCAATCATTATTCGTGCTCATCTAGTGAGTAAATCGGAAATCAAGTCTGCAAGGCAATCAATTAGACATGTTACCAGTCAATCTTGCAGAAGGAAAACTCACCGCTTGTTTCCAAGGTCCTTATTAGCTGCCAGATATTCCTCCCTCTCTTCGCTGGACATGGCATTCCAACGAGCAGCGTTGTACCTAACAGCCACATTAGCATTGTAGTCATGGTATCGGAGAATTCGGTGAGCCATACTTGTTGCGCCAGATGTAATAAAACTTGGCTCCAATGAACAAAGCCATGCTGAACACGGACAAAGCGATCAGGACCTTATTACCCACCCGATAGTAAGGCTTGTCTTTTTCTTGGTAGATCTGCAAGGGGTGGTCAGAGATGAGTAATAATGCAAAGTTAGTGTTTTACTCACCTGACTGGCAATGATACTAGATGCTTGGACCATCATGTTGTATACTGCACTTGCAACAGTTCGTGTTCGGACCGATCCCGCGTTCCTAGACGTCATGGCCACAATGATCGCGTGGACGTAAGGCGCTCCAATCAATAGAGCGTTGATAATCCACCGCGCCCATCCACTGGCTCCATCAGGCAGAACTTCGAGCGCGATGAGCAAGACTAAGCACCAGAATTCGCTGACAACACCGAGAAGTAGCCGCTGGTTGAAGCGTTCTGAGATCCATGTCCAGAAAAGTAGGTTGATGATGAAGATGACATATGCGGGGATGGTCAGGAGGTTGGTTTCGAAGGTGCCGAACCCAAGCGACTTCAACTCCAGGGTAATGTAGTTGGTAGCAGGTGTGTTGGGAATCATCCATGTCAGGCCAAGCAGATAGATGGGCCACATGTCGTAGTCGCACAGAGCATGCCAAAGCATCTTCGGCGTTACCGCCTGACGGTTGTGCATGCTTCCCTTGCTGGGATCGTCACGGAGCACCCGGTTGACTAGGATCTTCTCCTCGCGCTCGTTGAACCAACCGTCTTTGCCGCGGAAGCCGCCTTTGGTCTGTGTGGGAGATGCAGGCATCCAGAATGCGGCGATGATTCCAATGATTCCCGTGATGAGGCCCTCAAAAGCGAACAGATAGCGCCAACCTCCAGTATAACCGTTGGAACCGTGAATGTGGAGAAAACCGAAAGCCAGAAAAGCGCCAACGATAGATGTGGCTTCGTATGAAACCCAGAAGTAACTCAACCGTTGCGGCAATTCTTTAGATTTGTAGAAGAAGGACAGGAAAAGGATAGTGTCGGCAATGCTAGTCGTTGTTAGGATTGTTCCCCTAGTAGGAAGGTGTAGGAAGACTTACAATCCTCCCTCTAGGCAGCCGAGAAGCGCTCTGCAGGCGAAATACCCGGCCCTGTTCTTGAGAAATGCCTGGAATGCTGCGACGAAACTCCAGGCGACCATTTGAATGGGAATCCAGCGATCTGGGCCGACCTTCTTAGACAGTAACTGCGAAGGAAGCTCAGAAAAGAGGAAAGTGAGGTAGAAAATTGTCTGTCCGGTATTGTAATCGTTCGTGGTCATTCCGAGGTCCCCAAGCATGCTGTCCGAGTTTGCTTGAACAATATTGCCTCTGTCAAGCTGAAGTGCGAAAAACGTAACACATGCGAAGGTACAAACACGGATGTCAATCTATTGCGCTTAGCTATTTTTCAACAGAAAGGCTTGGATGAATAGTAATCACCTTCCTAATCAGTTGTTTTTCTTCTTCTTCCGTCCATTCAAAATATGGATCCCAGCGATGCGCGCTCTCATATTCGGGAATAGGCTTGTAAAACCTAGGGTCTTCCGTCGTATCAAATGCGCAGTCAGTCACCTTTGCGACTCTGTGTTCCGAGTCCGTAAGTGAGGATGATGATGCCGATGATGTCGAGACATCAGGGTTCTTCTTGGTGTCCTCGTTCGCGGAGACCGTGTCCGCGGGGACTTCCTTGACGCCGTCTGTGGTCATCTCGCCTGTATAGCAAGGTGGTGAGAGGCAAAATAACAGAGACGGACCGGCTTCGGGTGGTTGAGCTCAAGAATCAACAAGCGACTCAGGGGACATCGGGCCTTTTTGACGTGTCCAGCACTGGTAGACGACTGTCGAGACTCATCACGCAATTTTCTGTTAAAGTGTCAGCACGATGGACTAGTTGTTAGCACGAGAGCTGTGGGTAGCTATACGTAGCCAATTGTCGTATGAGTGGGTAAAGTTCAGGCAACCTAGAACGTTGAGCGCATCGATGTGCGACAAGAAATGGTTGGCGGCATGGGGGCCAACGTCAACTACGGCCGAGAAACTGCTTAAGGGCTGATATGCCTGATTCAATGGCCGCATAATCTGATATGGCTTTACTTTCCGAGGTGCTTGTTAGTGCTAGAGACTTGACCGATCTTGAGCAAAAGTCCCGGCAGGGGATGTAATCACGCAAGGGGAGCATAACTGACGTTATGAGGAACAAGTAAGGTTAACGAACAAGTGCCGGGACAGAGATTAGCGGCTGCTCCAGATCTCCGCAGCTGATGCAAAGGGTCCAATAATAGCTGGCAGATTGTATCAGGTTCGCAAGAAATGCGATGTCACCATCGCATTGGCTTATGATGATATGCTTGGGGCTTGACATCGCAACATTATCTTTTCTGCTGATTGGCAAGGATACACGGCTTATGGTGGGGGAATCTGATACGAATAGTGTTTTCATCAAGTTTTTGAAGATCAGGATGAGCATTTTGGAGGTGGTAGATGCGGACATTTGACGCGATTCATCGCGACGAGGTAACAGTACCAGTACCACCTCACAATCTACTACACAGCAGAGTCAGTAAAGAGTATTACACAAATAATTCCGACCCAGCTCAAAACACATTAAGGATTTGTGGGATAAAGCCTTAGGCGGGGTATGAGTGTGGATTGTAAGTCGCCTTGCCGGCAAGCTTAATTGGGGCGAGTTGCGCGAAGCAACAGCACTATCACGCCATGCTTGGCCCGCTTGGTTAGCAGCAACCATTTTCTCTCCCCTCTTTCCCATGCACTACATTGACTGCATTAAATGCAGCAACGACCTCGACGCGAAGAGTGCCAGAGCCTATGTTGGAGTTAAGTGGACTTTAATGATTTATATCCGCAGATTATCCAAAAATAGTCAAGGGCATCTTTCCAGCCATTCACAAACTGTGCTGGGCTGCAGCCATGGCTCGGTTCGAAGTGAAACGATAATTGATAACCATAGCACTGACGTCTTAACTTTCTTGTATTATCATTGCACCATTGACATATCGGATCGGCGAGTCATGCTGGCTTACACTACTTTCCCGTGGCTCGCGTAACTACTTGTCCGAGTTCCAAGCATATCCGACTGCAGGCACCTCCTTGATACCTGACACCCGGAAAATGGCGTCAATCCATACCCCGCAGGAATTGCGTGACAAAAGACGGATATTCGGCATGGTGAGCAGAGTATATATGGGTGCAGGGTTCTGTGCAGGATGCATTCTGGAAATCACCACAAGAACAGCACAGCTGTCATAGTTGCACCTGCAGACATCTAACAATATGGCCCCATCTCTGGTTGAGGACACTCCTCTGTCGCTCCGGGCGGCACCTAAGTCCACGCTTAAGACCGATGCTGGTTTTAACAAGGAGAACGTGATTGGCTATGGGGAGGCCTACAAGCATGAGAACGAGCTCAAGGGCACTGAGAAGCAGCCGCCAGCTTCGTTTCCCAACTATCTTCCTGTCTGGGACAATGAAACAGAAAGGTAGCTTACACTACTCATATATTTATCTGGCTTCACTACTGACAGCTTAGATACCCTCCCCTCCAGCCCTTCGAACACTATGACCACGGAAAGGATGCCGATCCGACCTTCCCTGACCTCCTACCCAAGGACAAAGTCGAAGTAGATGACATTACACCTACCATTGGCACCGAGGTCCGCGGTGTCCAGCTGAGCCAGCTGAGCAAGGAAGGAAAAGACCAGCTGGCTTTGTACGTAGCTCAGCGGAAGGTTGTCGGTACGATCCCCCATCTGTAAGACGAGATGACCTTTCCATTAACAAACCCTACCAGCATTCCGCGACCAAGACTTCGCACATCTGCCTATCGAGAAAGCCCTAGAATTCGGCGGCTACTTCGGCAGACACCACATCCACCAGACCTCTGGAGCACCCAAGGGCTTCCCGGAGATCCACCTCGTGCACCGAGGTGCCGATGACAGGAGTGGAGCTGAATTCCTGTCCCAACGCACCAACACCATCACCTGGCACTCGGACGTGACCTTCGAAAAGCAGCCCCCTGGCACGACCTTCCTGTATATTCTGGACGGGCCATCAAGCGGTGGTGACACACTCTTCGCCGACATGGCACAGGCATACAGACGTCTATCGCCTGAGTTCCGTAAGAGACTGCACGGGCTGAAGGCAGTTCACTCTGGCATTGAGCAGGTCAACAACAGTCTGAACAAGGGGGGTATTGCTCGACGGGATCCAATTACTTCTGAGCATCCGATTGTTAGGACTCACCCAGTAAGTACCATACACTATACATCCTTCTTAGCTCGAAGCTAATAACATCATCTAGGTAACCGGAGAGAAAGCCCTCTTCGTGAACCCCCAATGTATGTATCACCATCACGTCACCCTTATACTCTACATGGATACTAACAAAAACAGTCACTCGCTACATCGTCGGCTACAAGAAAGAAGAGTCTGACTACCTTCTCAAGTTCCTCTACGACCACATTGCTCTCTCCCAGGATCTCCAAACTCGGGTCAGATGGCGTCCTGGAACTGTTGTCGTTTGGGACGTAAGTCTAGTCTCCCTATATACTCGACCAAGGATAGAAACCTAACGAATGCAGAACCGCGTTGTTACCCATTCTGCCCTCTTCGACTGGGAAGATGGTCAGAGACGCCACCATGCGAGAATCACCCCGCAGGCGGAAGCGCCGTATGAGACGCCGTACGAGGGTTAGCTGCATACGCTGACAATCTACGCTAACGAAGTGCACGATGGCAGCGGGACTGGCCTAGATATGATTTAAACTACAGAGCATGAATATACTAGGAGATTATTTTCAACTGGTGTGCAGTTGTTGTCCAGGACTTTCCCAATAGTAATAGTCTCCTCGATTAAACACATAGCAACACCACACTCATCGCCCCTCCCCTGTCACCGATCTCACCACTCAGCATAACAATCTTATCGCGAAGCGACTCATAATAACCACCTACTACCCAGAGAAAGCAGCAGACTTAGTAGACGCAGAATCAGCATCCCCAGGCGGATGAATCCTAATAGCCGGTGCCATACAAGTCCTAGTTCCCGTTCCCTCACCCGCACCCATCACATCGTCCATATGAAACGCCTCTGACTCGCGATGCGTTTCAGGATCGAGAATCCTTTCGGGATGATTGTCTGCAGTAGACAGGTTATTTTTGTTGTGAGTAGTAGCGGAAGTAGTAGTTGTAGGATTAGTTGATTGAGATGGATGAGGGACATGTTCGAGGTGTTCCCATGTGACGGTGTTGTTTTCGTCGGCGCTGGTGGAGAATGAGCGGGGAGGGTGGTGTGATGGGCATGAAGATGATGCTGGTGATGTTGGTGGCATTGTTGATGACGGTGGTGGATGAACCAGTAACTAGTGGGTTTGATAGGGGGCAAGTTGTAGTAGTGGTAGAGAGAGAGTGGTTCGATAGCGGTAGGTTTAGAGTGAGAGGGAGAGGGAGTGAGTATACTATGAACTCAGGATTCGGTCAGTATAACGTACATCTCCAACAACCTATAGAGTTATCTTACCTGCAACGAAGATATCACCTAGGGTAGAGTGAGTTCAATATACCTCAACTCTTCCTCCCGTAGAAAAAACCAAGGTAACTCTCTCCCTCTATCACCATTCACTACTCCCATCCGAAACAGGAAGGAACAAACACCCCCCCCCCACTACCATACCTCATCCATTCATATAGAGATACTATTATTTCCTCTCAAACCTCCACAACAACCCAACCCTCCACTCCCGAAACACCCTCGCCGAAGCCGGCAACATCGCATTCCTCGCCTCCAACACCTCCACCAATTCCCTATACGCTTGCTCCCCCGGAAGCCTCACCTCCTCAATCGCCAACGACTGGTTTCCTTTCCCCACCTCAGGATGCAAGATCTCCTCGACATTATCAACATGCTGGTAAAAGACCTTCATTGCGAGTTGTGCGGCGGTGCTGTGTGATGCGCTGGTCGTGGAGTAGCGGAGGGAGGGGTTGAAGGGCCATATCTATTCATTCCATTTTTAGTATATAGATATATATATATATATATGGGTTGTAGGAAGGGGTGGATATGGGGAGTGGAGGGGAAGCTTACGAGTAGTCCAGCTTTAGCTCCACAGTGGATGACGAATCTGCGGTAGCTTTCACGTTCAATGAGTTCGAGGAGTTGTGCGGTGAGGATGGTTTCGGGGGGGTGGGATTCCCAGGTCTCCTCTGGGGGGTCGTTGTCTTCGGAGGATGAGGTGGTGTTGGCGGACAGGCTGGTTTTGAAGAGTCGGTAGCCGTTGGCGATGGGGTCGGGGAGGCCGAGTTGGGTGGTGCAGGTTGTGCAGGTTAGGATTGTTGGTTCTGTGTCTGTGTCTGGTTGTGTTGATGTTGAGTCTTTGGGAGGGACCTATGAGGGAGGGAATTAGCCTTTGTACAAGAAAGAATTGTGTAGGTTGTATGAGAGGTATAACACGCTTGATTCTATCTACATTCAATTATCTTGTATGCTACGATCTACTAGACGATAGATGTACCTCTGCATAATCGCGTCGACTCCATCACTCTGGACCAAGACAACGGAGAAACAGCGAGGCGCAGTCTCAATCACAGCACCAGAGCATCCAAGCTACACTGACTCATGTTGAGACGACTATCGGATGAAATCCATCTGCGAGAGAGGATATCTTATCCCATAGCTACCCAAACACAAGCCACTGCACTCGTTCATGCCGGGCCATACAGACCGATCAAGACTCTATAGCTATAGGGCAATTGTATCGAAGGCCTCATCATTGACTGAAAAGGTCTCCTTCTTGTTGCCCATATCCCCACCCTCTATTACCGCCACAAAAAAGGACACAATTTTAGATATAAAATCCTTACCTTTGATTCCTCAACACCCAAACAATCCACCCCCTTCACCAAGAAACTCGTCACATCCACCAACACCGTCCCCTCCACCGCAACAAGCTGATTGCCTGCCCCATACCCCTTCACCACCGCATTGGGATCCTCCCCCTCTTTGTTCCGCTCCTCCTCCGGCGGATCCGGCTTATGACAATGCCAGAAATCCATCATCTCAGCCCAGTTCCCACTAGGAAGGTCTTTCCACACTTTACCGCCCTCCATTATGGGGTTATGGCACTTGACGCACCGCAGGCGTGTATGCGCGGACATGTCTGTCGCTGTCCAAGGAATAAACCCGTCATTTAGGGTGGTTTCGTCCTTGTGCAGGGACGTGTCATTATCGTCTACTTGCATGCGGAAGGAGTACTCGCTTTCGCCTTGTGTGGAGGGTGGCTGTTGTTGGAGGATGCGACGAGACGATTCGCTGACGCGCGCGGGGAGTTTGATTGTCTCTGAGGTTGGGGTGGGGTCATCTTGGTTGGTGTTGGATAGGGACGATGTTACAGTAACTGCGCGCCGCGAGTCGGAGAGGGTGATTTGGAGGTTAGACCGGGGGGTATTTGGGGGGACTGAGATGTAGAGGGTTAGTTGGCGGATGTTGGGGAGGAGTTCGGCGTGGAGGTGAAGGGGTGTTGCTGGGTTGGTTTGTGATTCATCTTGTAGTGATTGTGACATCGTTAGTTTGTCTCTCTATGGCTGTGTTAGTAGTTATTTGTCTGGCGAGCATGGATATTCTCAGTGTTGGTTATTTGGTTGTCTGGCTGAGGGAGGATATTTGGAGGGAAAGACAAAGAGGACCGCGGAGGTGGGGATGCAAAGGAGACAAACAAAACGCGCGCTCACGTGAGTGCTCCACTATTTCTTGCCTTAGGCAGAAATGGAACTACATCTTTAACATTCAGGGACACCGATGCGATAGTAACTGCAGAAATGATAATTTGCTGGAAAAAGGAACTAATGGCCTATCCCAGCTGAATGGCAATAGTAAAGTCAGGGATAATCACATGTTTCATTCCAGCCATGATTGAATGTAATCATTTCACGCCTTGATCCTTAGTGTATACTCACGACCCCAACGACTTATGAACATTCGGCTCCAAAGGAAACACCTGGTCCTCCTCCCTCACGTCTTTATAAACATGTTCCCAACGTGGCCTTAGCATTTCTGGGGTCTCCCAGCCATACTCTTCATCGCGCAGCCACAACCGGATCAAATGTCGCCTGCATTCACCATACATCTTAGCAAACGAACCCAACCAAGCAGTCAAGCTGGGGAACAGGAAATCAACATACTCATTCCCAGGCTCATCCACGAACCCATTCCGTGCATGAAAGATACTATGATTGTTAATATACTGGATATCACCCTTTTGAAAGTCTAGTGTAGCGCTATTCTCCTCAGCCAGGAAATGAAGCGCATCGAGAGCTTCAGCCTGGGCTTCAGTGAGGGGAGGAATGTCCGGTGAGCGAGGTTGAGCCTGGAAGCCGGTGAAGTAGCGACGGGCGTATTGCATGATGACGCGGTCCGGGGTGGATGCTGTGGCGGGCTGGTAGAAGAGGAGGGGACGGAGGGTGTAGGGGCGGGTTTTGTTGCCGAAGCTGGTGATATACATCAATGTATTGTCTCAATTGTGCGACACTAGAAGGAAAGACCTTACCCATCAAACGGCCAATCCTCCGACAGAGTATGAATCAGATCCGGACGCTCCCTTGCCAGGATATTATAGATCAGCCAACTACTAGCGATATAGCTCTCGCCGCCCTGGACCGACGGGTTGAGACAAATCAAGGAGATAATATCGCCGCCATCAGTATGGAAGACCTGTTTATCAGCCGTATTGGACGGGGCCCCTACATCCGCAGCATCTTTAGTGCGCGTCAGATCCTTGATATGCGAAATCACCAAGGACTTGCCGTTAGTGAAGTGCGGGTCCTGCTGGCGGCCACGGAGATTAGCCACGTAGGCAGAGACGCCGCAATAGATGATGATGTTCTCTTCGCGGGTGTATCTGTCTACGTTGAGGCCGCGGAGGATGAAGAAGCCTCGTCCTGTGTGGAGGTCTTTGGATAGGCTTCGTAGGTGGGTTTTGAGGTTGGGCAGAGGGAAGGTGGCTTGGTTGATGTGGCCTAGGGGGAGGTTGAGGGACTGGAAGGACTTCAAGGCGGTGTTTATCTCGTCAAGCTGAGCTTCGTTGAGATGGAAGATCCAGTCGGTTGAGTTGTTGATGTCCTTTCCGTGCCATACGAGAGATGACTTGAGTTCGGTGGGGAATCCGACTGGTAGGGTTGTGGGAAGATCTTCTGTGGCTTGACGTCGTTGGGAGCGGGATTTGTACTTCTCGTAGTCAGGAAAATATTGGATATCGGGCTGGGTGGGATGGGGCATGATGATGAGCTTGGTTGAGATTGTGCTAGTACTGGGAGAAGAGATGGGCTTTCCGTGGTATTTGACGAAGATACAGGTTGGTTCAGAAGGCTTTTTATAGATTCTTGTATATAAATCAAGCAGGGACAAGGGTTAGAAAGCATTAACGCTGGAAGAGCTTAGTGGCTGACGCGATAGGCCATTTTGATGGTGTACCTACTGGCACTCGCCAATGAAATGTCCAAAGGCCTCACTGCGCCCTACGACGACATGCTCCATACTGGGCTCTACCTGAACCAATGTGGAAGGTGACCCCGGGATATACTTTCCTACGCCAAATTGGAGGAATGAGTGACTTTCATTACACCCTAGCCCTAACTGTGGTTTTTACAACTATGAAAGTCGAAGTGCCGGTAATAAGTAACTGCCATGAAGTGAAAACAAAGCAAGGCTAATTAAAATGATCTTCCATTTCATTACTCTGCACAAAACCTATTCATTAATGCACATTTTCAAAGTACAAAAGAGCAGAGAGATATCAACCTCCAATAAGTATCAAATTTTCCTTCATTCGCCCACAAAACAACCAAATCAAACGAACCCACCCCAACCATTAAACTCCTCCCCAAACCTCACCGCCGCCTTCAGATAAAACTCATCCGCATCACCCCACGTAGCCGCACACTCCTTATACGCGCGCAGCGCCTTAACATAATGCGCATCAGTCGAATGCTCACTCTTGACCGCCCTCTTAGCAGTCCAATTCCAATCGCGTCCACCGAGCTCATACTTCCGAATACGGTCGAGGTCGATCTGCGGACGAAGCTGAGCAATGTAAACGCACAGCGTCATGAGCCACCACTGTCTGACCAGAGACAGCTGGAACTGGGGAGGGATGAGGGGCAGTAAGATGCGGACAGCGTGGCTGGTAGTCAGGATGTGGACGAAGAAGAAGTCGTATTGTTCGCTAGTGCGATCTGAGTGGGTGCCAGTCAGGATAGCGACAGCGACTTCCTGGCTCTCGCGGAACTGGGCGACGGGGTCCTGGATTTTCCAGGCGTTCCAGTGGTTGAGGAGAGCGGCTTCGCAGTCGCGGAAGATGATGTCCATGTTGTTGCCGCCGGGGGTGCCGAAGAGGCCGTTGAACTGTTTGTCGAGGCGGACTTTGTTGAGGATGTCGAAGAGGGAGGTCGACTGGTAGGATGATTCGGCCTGGGCGTAGGATGGATCATCCAGATATTTGTGGATCGCGCTGTAGCAGGTGGAAGTCATGGCTAGAGCCTCCATTGCTACTTCGCGGCTGGCGAATTCGAAGGCGTATGCCAGGTGGATTAGGGGATGGCCGACTGTGTGGGTTGGTTAGTGAGATGTTTTGATTGGGATGCTTGCTTGCTCGACGTACGATCAGCGATGAGAGAGTTGAAGATCGGCTCTTTTCCGGAGAACAGATACTCGTTGACGACTTGCTTCCAATCGTAGGACTGGCGGACGAGTTCATCCTCAAAGAAGTCCACAAAGGCGCGTTGATACCTGATTTAACATTAGTAGCTGCATATTATTATTGAAACTGTAGAATAAGCCATACTCTCTGCATCCCAGAAAATCTCTCCAATCAAAATCACTGATTTCCCCAGGAGCATCAGTCCAAGGTTCCAGATGCGTAGATTCCGCCTCATATACACGATGCAAGTCATCTGCATCAGCACCTTGCATGAAAGAGGAGCTCAGAATCTATGCATATTAGCAGCATTCAAACCAGTAAATGGGAGTCAACTTACATGCGGGGCATGATTATGAAATTTTCGATCATTGTACAATATGGCATGGTTCGCATGATTCAATTTCAGCAGATGTTTCAGCGCGCGCGCGGGCTTCTCATGGGCTGTATCAATTTCCTGGATCTTCACAGGAGGCAGCGCGAATAGCACGCGGTCCCCGAAGGGCAGCAACTTGCTGATCTGAGGTAGAAAGGAGAACATGGTTACTCTGGTCGAGACGGAGACTAGGGACTAACGACAGCTTAATCGCTAGGCACGGGCGACCCGATCTGTTGACGAGCCGTTGGAGCGGCCGGTCTTGGCGTTGAGATCGGGCGGTTTTCGAGGGCGCCGAGAGACAACTCGATGAATGACTTGACAAGTAGATGCACGCTTCAAAACCGTGAAGATCGGCAGAGTAGCAGCCTTATCGGTCTTATCAACTTCAGATCAGCTCTGATAATCGCGTGAAGAGAAGCACGAGGCGTGCACGAGGTCAACAAAGAGCAGGTGAGCCGAAGTGTGGGGAAAAGAGGAGCGGTTATCTGGAGTTGTTGGGATCGGCCCATCTCCCGCCTCTGGATATGACGCAATTCATGCTGCATTCACCGGAGATGGCTGCCACCAGTGAATCGAGTGAATGACTATTCAGGCTAAACTCTAGTATGCTCCATGACGCCGTGTTATATACAAAAAAGGTTCCAGAAATGCCTGAGCACCTGTGCTCGGGCCTTTGTTCATCAGTTTCGCCCATATGCTCCCTTATTTCTCATGAAAGTTGCTAGGCACCACAACTTCTTCTCCGCCTTCACCGGGGGCTACCTGGCCACTGATGATATCTACATCCATCCGCGGCCCGGTGAAGTTCTTACGTCCGTCCACAAACCATTGGAAAATCGACACCAGGAAAACGATGCCAAACACGGCTACACAGTAGTCTAGAGTAGACCCGTTAGCAACTTCGTAAAGTGGGTACCGGATGAAAAACAACTTACTCATGTTGCTTCCAGTTGCAGGATAGTCAGGGGGGAAGAGGAAAAGCACGGTCGTGAGAGAAACGTAGGCTAGCGAGATCTATTCAGGAAACATGTAAGTATTTTGTGAATCGGTAGTTACCAAGTCAGACGTACCAAGTTTGCAATCCAGCCCACAACGTTGGGCAGAACAAAGGACCTCTCCGGTAGCATCTTCCGGCCGCGAATGCAGTTCACTGCGATAGGGATGCCGTACGCTATATCAAGCATGACCACTGATGCAGATACAATAGCGTTGAATGCACTATTAAGGTTAGCATACCGCAAGATGTATTATTGCCCTTTTGTAGTTTACGTACCTTGACGAGCCAAGGAAAATACACCCGAAAATGATGACGAGGATGTTGGTAAGGTACAATGCATTCAGAGGAACCTCAAGCTTGGTGTGCACCTTGCTGAAGAAAGGAGAAGCGGGGAGACCGCCATCTCTTGCAAAGGCGTAGATCATACGACTGCTGGTCGTCATGATCGTGATAGCGGCAAAGAGAACACACACGAGAGGGAAGCTTAAGCATGTCAGTAAATGCAGGCCGACATCTTAGGAACAACTTACACGAGAAGGCAAATAGCACCGGCGTTGTTTTTCGTCGCATTCACGAAAATTTGCAGCAAAGGCGTGGCCGCGGAGTTGATATCTTCGTAGATGTTTCCAGCCACAAAGAGGAGAACGATCAAGAAGATTGTGCCAGTAAAGGTTCCAATACCGACGCAACCGATCATGATCTTGGGCCCTACCACCGAGGGGTTTGGAATTTCTATGCATGCTTAGTATGCGACGAGGCCGGTGGTATTTGGCAGATTTACCTTCGATCATGTGCGCGACACCGTCCTTATAGCGGTTAGTACCAGGATGCATAGTAGAGCTCGGAAGACTTACAAAGCCTGTGAGACCCAGTCCTCCTTGAAGGAGCTAGATGGTATGAGTAACAATCTTTACACAGAATTTAGGTAGTGAAACATACTCCGAGCAGCCAAGCAAGTCCATCAGGCCCTAAGAAATGTTAGCCTTGACCGATCAATAAGGGGTGTGGTCTGCCTTACATCCTGTTTCGTTGATGAATTCGCCGAAGACGAACCTATTGAATCAGCAACACGTCTAATGGAAGTCAGCTAACGGCATTACTCACTCGCCAGAGTTGTAGTTGGGCGACGAGCATGCTAGCAGGGTGATGCAGATTATAGTGAACCCGGTAAGGGACCAGATAACTAAAGACACGTCAGCTTTAGATCGATATCCCCAGACGGACAATTCTACTTACAGGCACCCTTAGTAACCTTGGGAAGGAGTGAGCCCATGAAGGCGTTGATGAGGAATGCAATAACGTTATAGGCGATGTAGATGAGGAACTGATGCCAGCGTTGCGACACATATGACTGTTGGGCTGTGAGTAAAGTGTTCGGGTCTAAAAGCCAGCAAAGGACTTACGGGATGCATCAACGAGATGACACCCAAGATCAGTTCACTTCCGAGAAGACCACCAGTTGCAGTCAAGGCAACCTGTAAGAATTAGCAGCTGCATGCACAAATAAGTCTTGTACACATACCCAACCAGTCACGTTCGCCCATCCTGTAATCCACGAGAGAAGGGGCATCCATCTTTCCCAGGAAACTTTCATCTATCGTCAGCAAGGAAGTGATATCGAACAGGTTATGGAAAACCTACTAACTGTAGAGGAAGAATAGTCAGCACCGTATCGAAATAGTCATGGAGTATGAATCAAGAATACTCACCTGCAACCCAATGGTATTGTCCACCAGCACTAACCAAATTAGTCCAAACCTCAAGAAGCACAACCAGAAACACCTACGTAGGATAGGCCGATAAGAACTCGGCAAGGGAAGCCGACATGCAAAGATTACAGACACCAGCCGTGATCAACCCTAGAGAAGACAGGAGTTAGCCGTAGGATCTCACCTACTACCGACACGATCAAAGCAAGAAACATCTCCGCCATGCAGACAAGAAGCAGGGATGAACCCAAAGCACCAATGACTTACCCCAGATGACACTAACGCAGCCACCAGACGGCAGACTGAGAGATAGACTGGCGGACAGAGCGGTCCATGACTGCGTGCAGACTTAATTAGCTACCAACTTCCTGGTGTGGCCTAGTACCAGAGACGGTCTCTTATCGACATCAAGCGGAGGCGTTGATTTGCCGACATACATTTAGAATGGCAAACGCTAAACCCAACATTGACCTGCATCAACCACAACCATCCGTCAGTAGTGGTCCACGTGAAAGGTAGATCAGCAGCAACAGCAGCATGGGAGAGGCAACATACAGCATTGAGAAATTGCGGTTCAGTTCGGCCTTGTGGCCCATGGCCGCCAACTGGGCGTCATCATCTCCCCGAAAGTCTTTCATGGTGGGACAGGGTGTATCAATTGTCAAGTATGTGCTACCAGGGAAACTAGACAGGTTCAAGGGAGAGTCCAAGAGAGAGGATTAAGGGGAGGGAGGAAAGAAGAAGAGGGAGGGAGGGAGGAGGAGGAAGGGTAATGATGAATAAAGAGAGAGAATGTAGGGAATTCCGTGGGAAAATAAGAGAGAAGGAGAGCACGTCAGCCCAGTGAGGATGAACGGCGACAGCGGAAATGGGAGGAAGGGAGGGAGGGGTGGTCACGGAACAAGGCTTCCACGCCCAAGCCCGTCATTACGATGAATGCCATCCCATCCATTATCCACCGGGATTATCGCAGCTCAATCTGGGAGGGAGCAACAATGAGCCCCGAGGTATGGGAAGCCAAGGGCAGCTCTGGCTGGTCGAGGAACAGCGAAATTGCGGGGAGGGAATCGCAGTGGCGGAGATGCTCCGTCGACTGTTACCTAATGGATATGGGGTAATATCAAACAGGTACAACGTTCACTGCAGAGAACTACCAGTCAGTTCCAGCCTTACTTGCTTCTCAACCCACCATGGGACTGAATTGATAAGAACCCCCTGGGTGCGACTCAAGTTGATTCGTGCACGGCGCCGAAGTCGAAACGCCGACCGCCAGTCAGATTCGAGATGGTGGAGGATGGGCTGCTGGAGAAGGCCGGAGTCTAACCGGGTTTGGGTGACGGAGACGAAGCTTATTTGGCCGGTGAAACATGGATGGCAAAAGACGTGCTCCGATTCCAGCAGAGATAAGCTCCCGCATCAGGTTTAGATATCTCATAGTTATTATGCCCCATGATGAGAATGTGGCAACACTGATTATTAGGGCAGCCATTGACTCACGGGAGTCAAACGATCTTTTATCAGGAACCGATAAGAAGATAAGTCCCATCCCCATATTGTCTCCTTTATACCCAAGATATTAGCTGATTATCTTCCCTTCACAGCAAAACTAATACCCATCGCTAACTGGAATACAAGGGCCCCCCTAAACCTATTCGGGTTAACGCATTCGGATCCCGACGTTATGAAGCACGCGGGCTGCATGCAGTTTCTGCCTGCATTCTGGAAAGATTAATTATTTGGATCGTAGCATGAATGGTACAATAACATCATAATCTCTTCTCACATGATATGCAGTCATAACAGCTATGATATATGTATAGTATGTACACCAGCCCTCCAGATGGCCGCATATTATGACGCATAATGCAGGTCACCTGGTGGCACTAGGAATCAATCGTCCAGATCTTCTTCCTCATCATTTAGACACCCCATCCTGCGCCAAATGGTCAGTACGGATGATGTAGTCTTCATCACCGCCGTTGGCTACTCCATCCTCATCATCCTCGCCAACATCCTCGTAGCCTCGCACCGCGCCCCGGTCGGCTGTAGGTCCGTCCAAAGACGAATCCGAGTCGCCGTTCGGCATCGCCACGAGCTTGTTCTTCGACTTGCCGCCTGTTCCTGCAGGACTCTTCCCCTTGCCCTTTCCACTAGTCGACTGGCCACTGGGAACTTGCTTGCCTTTACCCTTTCCGGAGTCGTGGGCATGCGAGTCTCCGTTGGTGGTGGGCCCGTCCATACTGAACTCCAGTTGGTCACCGGCTTTGAGTGCCTCCAGCACTTCTTCAATAGTTTGGGGCGCGGAATTGCCCGACTCCTGCTTCTGCTTATCAACCGATTCGAACGTCTGTCGGATCCGCTCGAAATGTTCCAGTTCCTTGGCACTGCACCGCTGTTAGAGCTGCAAAGCATGAAGATAAAGGGATCAGTGGCGGTAACTTACCTAACACTAGGAACCAGCTCATCCTGTGCTTCCTTGAAGTCATCCTCCGTGACCATCACCGCGACATCCTCCGGCGTTGCCAAATGGTCGAAGAAGTACGCCGTGCTGACCGGCTCTCCAGGTAGTTGCTTGATCTTTTCGTCAACAGCCGTAGCCTTGCGCGTAATGGCCTTGAGCATAGCATCCGAGCACAAGGCGTACAAATCTGCACCCGTGTAGGTCAGAGGCAGCCGGTCGGCGACTCTGCGGAGCGACAGATCCGGCGACAGTGTGAACTTCCTCGTCAGAGCCTCTAGAATAGTAGATTGCTTCTCATGGGTATCGGAGACACCAAGATAAAGCATCTTATCGAACCGACCAGGACGAAGAAGTGCTGTGTCAAGGAGGTCGGGTCGGTTGGTAGCACCAATGACAAAGACTCCACCGCTATTTTCCTCGCCTCCATTCATACCATCAAGCTCCGCGAGAAGTTGACTGACAATGCGGTCCATGACACCGCCGCTATCTCCTTGATTGCCGCGCTTAGGTGCGACCGAGTCCAGTTCGTCGAAGAACACGACACAAGGCCGGGCATCCCGAGCCCGCTGGAAAACTCGACGTACGTTCGCTTCAGACTCTCCAATGTACATGTTAAGAAGCTCCGGTCCCTTAACGGAGAAGAAGTTCAAAGAGAACTCGGTGGCGATAGCCTTGGCGAGCAATGTCTTTCCAGTACCTGGAGGTCCGTAGAATAGGATACCACTTCGCTTCTTCATGCCCTTGGCGAACAGCTCAGGTCGCTCGAGCGGTAGCTGAATGGTTTCAATCAAAGCATCCTTGACGTTGGTCAAACCACCCACATCGTCCCAGCTGACATTGGGAATCTTCGGTGCGCCGATAGAATCGGCAAAGTTCTTTCTGGCGGCATCAACTGCAGCATCGAAGTCAACCTTCGTAACTCCTCGTGCTGCGTCCCCGCCGGAGACCAGCACATCTCTGACGCTGACAGCCTGGCCAGCATTCTTGCTTGCCAGTTCTGCCAACTTCTCGAGACGCGCCGTCCGCGCGGCTGAGGCTCGCTCAACAACGTCCACCAAGTCTCCCGCAACGAGAGCAGCAGTCTTCAGCGCCACAGTGGACAGGTCAACATCCGGCGATGTTTTGATGCCACGCTCGGTGACTGCATTGCGCAGAATCCCCTCACGTTCTTTTTCCTCCGGGGCAGTCATCTCAAACTCATGCGTAAACATGCTACGAATGCCTTCGGGGATCTGTTCGACATCCGTGGTGGTCGCGATCACGACTCGCGCATCCGCCACAATATCAGCCATCGCCGAGATAATACGGTCTGCAGTCAAGACTTCAATATGCTTGATCAGAAGTGCCGTACATTCCGGTCCACAGTGGAAAGCGCGCTCTGCTCTGGCCTTCAAATATGCTTCGGTCTTCACGTCACCTCCATTCGCGCCACCTTCGGTCAAAATATCGTATGCATCGATGGGGAATGTATGAAGACCAATGTCAGCACAAGCCCGGTTTGCGATAGTTGCCTTGCCGATATGCCTCTGTTGAGACCTGATCAGAATGACAACAGGTTTCATGCCGAGCTGGATTGCACGGGGGCTGGTTGCCACTGCCATCAAGTCTCGAATGCGCTGCTGCAACGGAGGAATGAACGACTGTGGAGTTTCTGTGATAAGACCATGCGGAGTCGGAGCGTCGTTGGCGGCCCGTGGAACTGCCTTGACTCCAAGCCAGTATTCCCATCCGTTGTTGATAGTGCCTGGTACCCTGCTGACATCACTACCCGCCTGCACCATTCTGGTAGTAGCTGAGTCGATAACAGCGACACCTCCCCACTGATTCTCGGACCCATCCTGTTCACTGGACGTGCTAGGGATGACCTGCCCAACACGGAACCAGGCGACGCCCACTTTCTTGGATGCAGTGTTGTTAGTATCAGTAACCTGGCCCAGACGATTAGTCAGATCATCATCTTGAGCACCAGTGTCACCACCCGTTGTTACAGGGAAGACAGCTCGACCGAGTCCCTCGTCCACGCTGATTCCCACAAGATCACCACCCTTGAGTAGTCGTCGCTTCGATTCAGAATATTGCTTGAGTCCAGCAAACAGGGCCGGTTGGAGAACACGGTCCATAGACAGCGGAGTAGACACTTTAAGCAACGTTACTTCCTTCGCCAAAGGTGGGCTCCGCACGACACTGGATTTCACCTGGTGCAGGAGACCAGGTTTGACTCCATTGGCCCCAGCAAAGGTGATCGGGGAAATACGTAGATATTTCGGGTTCTCAAGGTTGTTCAAGAGCAGAGGCGGGACGAAGACGGAAGGAGTCAAGCGCGTTGGCGCACGCTGGGAGATGCTCGACCGTCGCTCGCCAGACTGGTTAATCGAATACCGAGGCTTAGCCGATGGGAGGCCTGGGAGTCCGTATATCTTAGCAGCACGCCAATTTCCAGAGTCCTCCTCTTGTTCGTTGAAGCTTCCGAGCTTGATAGAGGCGAACATGTTCAGCTGCGGCTCTTCGGTGGCCTCAATCCTGACCCAGTCTCCTGAGAAACAGCCAATCTTCGCAAGTGTACTAATATCCACAAAGATGAAGGATTCGGTATCATCATCTTCCCGTGGCCTGGGGTGGAGAAGGTCGCTCGATACCCTCCGAAGCAGACCTTCTGCCTTGAAAACTTTCCCACCGTTCGTTTTCCCAGGACGCATGGTCGTGGAGGTGAAGTTAGACGCCACGGAGCCAGGAGTATGTGTACCGTCTCCACGGCGACCACCTGCCCGGGGTGTGGCAGCAGTCATCGCGGACATGACACCAGATGGCGGTTGAGGTAGCTCAGGAGCAGCAAGAGAGATCATGTCGTCCAGAGAGTCGTCCGATGTGTCGCTTGCATTTCCTGACCCTTCCGTCTCTGACTCATCCGCCGTTGATGTAGCCTCAACCTCTGTGCTGCTCTCCACCGGCTTATCTTCCGCGGCGGAGTAGAACTGTTCGTTGGACGTGTCATCGGCCTCGTCTTCCGCGACTTGCTTCAAGAGACCCGAGCTCGATCGTAAGCTTCGCTGCGACCGATGGCCCTGTGGCCGTGCCTGAATCAAAACCACTTTGGTGGTCGGCATCAGCAGGCCCTGAGAAACCGGCTCGCAGTATGAGATGCGCGCAGGCGGAGACGGAGCATAGGTGATGGGATGGGGCGGTAGTGGAAGGGGTAGTACATCGCCAGTATGCACCACCTTCTCGGCTCCCAAAGCATGCCGTACAGCAGCCGTCAGCCTGTCTTCTGTCTCCGCGACCACCTTCTTCGACTGCTTCTTAGCATCGAGACCACCTTTCCCTCCCTTTGCCCAATGCCCATTAGGTCCATTCTGACTAGGTGTAAAACCTCCACCGAACTTATTCTGCACATCGTCGTGGTTGCGAAGAAGATTCCGCTCCACGGTCACGTAGATGGTGTCCAAAGGTAGAGGCGCAACATCCAACAGCTGGATCTCAATGGGACGTTGTGCTTGGAGGGTATGACGGGTGGGATCAAGCTTGCTCAAAGCATCGGTAAATGGCTGCAGAGAAGTCGCCGAGTGTGGAAAGAGGACAGTGTTATGAGGGAGCGGCGACTGGGAAGAGCGTTCTTTAGACTGCGGCCGAACGGGAATGATAGTCCAGGCTAGATCCTCAACTGCGTTGGAGCCCGGTAGGAACGGCGAGATGGCGATGTAGTGGATGTCCGTTTCCTTTCCAATTCCTTCTACAATGCCGGTGAGTTACAAGTCAGCGGTGTAGTACAACCCTCGTGCGGTCATGTTTCCCTTACCGATAGTGGAGTTGTGGAAGAGGTCGCCAGCCAGATCCTCGGACACAACCCCGACATTCCCGCGCAGCTGGGGATCGAGCGAGAGGCGGGCAGAGATGGGTGCCCGGTTGCGCATCCGTCGTCTCACTGCATTCCGTCTCCGCCGCCTGGGCTGATCTGAATTGTTGAGGTCACGGTGTTCAAGGTCCATGATCGGAGGCGCTGGTCAATTGCCGTGTGCTTGGGCGGGGAGTGATGGGTGTCTTTCCGCGACACAAGATAAGGTGAGGGGGAAACGGGGAATTGCCACACAGAGAATGAAGAAGTGGTCACATTCCTCGCCCAGTAGCGACTCAAGAGAATGGAAGGAAATGGAAGAGAAAGTCACGGAGGGGACTAGTGCAGAGGAAGAGAGAAGCGGAGAGGCGCGACACAGTCCGGGGAGAACGACGAGGCCGCAGCTGCTGCTACTGTTGCTCGGCACCGCCCGCCCTCGTTTCTGCCCTTTCCCGATGCCGAGGTTCACAAGATCGTCCATCTTTCCCCAACTTTGGGGTCTTCCTCCCTGATCCACTCTTGACACATGGTGTGCTTTCCACATTCCTGGATTTGGGTGTGGTAGCATTGAATTCCATTCTATTCTTCTACTGTCCACGCTCTCTTGGAAATAGCCAGTACGAGTAGTAATAAAGTCTAGCAGTCTGGCAAATTCGGTCTGTGATGACTGAATATATATCTCACGCCGCCTTCCGCCGTACTCCAATACTCAAGGACAGAAACGCTACTCAGTAATGCTAGTGTCAAAATACTAGTACTGTAGCCACAACTCTAACAACAGAACTGAAACCACTTTTCTTCACTGCTGCTAGTACTAGTCACGTTTATTGACTACAAACAGCTCATCGTTTTCCAAGCCAGACAGAACCCAACCCAACAGACTGCCCCAGATACTCACCTCAAATCCCCGAATCATCCTGAAACCTCCCATTCGGATTCCAATGATTCGAAGCATTCGCAAACCAAACATCCCAATTCTGACACGTTCTATCCAATTGATTCCTCGCAACGGTGGAGTCTTCAATGCCCGCCTTGAAAGCCGGCTGCTCTTCCAGGACCTGGAAAGCCAAGCCCGCAGAAGCATGCCATGCAATATGACAATGTAGGGTCCAGGAGCCTGGATTGTCGGTCTTGAATGCGATTACAATAAACCCATTCTGCGGGAGAAGGACAGCATCACGCCGGCGTGGGTTCTCCAGATTCAGGTCTAGGTCTTCGCTGCTGTTGTACTTGTCGGTGGAGTATTGTAGGACGGCGAAGTCGTGGCCGTGGAGATGGATCTTAAGGGGTTAGGAGATGCTGTGGCCTGGATCCTGAGGGACGGGAGGGGTGGAGGATATCACTCACTGGATGTGCGTTGGGAGCCAGATTGCCTCCAGTTACTGGGGGCGAAGCGACGATGTTACCCCCGATGATCAGCATGTAGTTCCATGTGGTCTGCGCGGGTTGAGCTTCAGCAGCCAAATAGATGACAGCACTACTGTTATATGGAGGATCAAGATGGTTGACAGTTGGCTCCGCGTAGTTCACCCACAGAGTATCGTTCAGGAACTGCCAAAAGTTGACAGTCGCCTCTGGATCGTCTCCCACTGCTGAGAGATTCCATTGGCCGATGGTAACGCTCAATGTCTCAATAGGCGACTGCGCCATGGTATATCGAACCATTGGGATGATGGGGGGTGGCTCATCAATGGTCCAAGGGACGACCGGCACCAAATCTAGCATATCACTGCAGGTGTTGTTGTATTGGTGTGCATTTGTTGTCGGAATCGGTGGATGTGAGCCGCCTCCGTACCAGAGGATACCCTGCCTGGCGTCTGGGAAGGTTTCGAAGTTGTGGCACCCAGTGGCAGGGTCGGTTCGGATCCAGTAGGCCATGCTCATGGAATCACTGAAGTCGGTTTTTGTTTCGAGAAGGATATGGTATCTCTGGCCTGGGCTCGGTTAGAATGTGCGGGCGGCTCTGATTGAAGTTGTAATTGGGAGGAACATACCTATCCCAACGTATATATGGTCTGTCGTGTAGGGTTGGACCGGCACCAGATCCATGCCGACCACCGTGAGGTTGTGTCCGTCAATGCTGAATATAAAGGTGGTATCGGTTGACCCATTGATAAGCCTGAGGATGTATTTTTTGCCCTGACTATCAGTCAGTTGCCGATAGACGGATTGCTATAAGCCGAACAAGATCATTATCTACCGCTTGAACCCTCTTATGGTATCGCCTTTCCGGGAAAGAGCCAGCATAGCTCCCTATTATTTGTTAATTCATAATACGCTGTGCCAAAGGAAAATAAAGTTCCCCTGACATACCATGTCCATTGAGCAGGATACTCGTCTGTTTCGGTGGGACTCGGGTCGAGTTATTCGCAAACTGTTCTTGGTAGTATAACTGGAAAGCGCTCTGGTGATTGTGATCCGTGAAGATGATTGGGTCAATGGCCTTGTCAAAGTTTGCCGATGTTGGTCCATGGATGGTCAATGGCCCCAACACGCCATCAGAGTACTGATGACTATAGTGACTATGGTACCATGTTGTACCATACTGCGTTGTATTGAATACATAGCTGAAGGTGTCTCCTGGGGCAATGGGGCACTGAGTTACTCCAGGCACACCATCCATGAGGCCATTGCTTAGCATCCGAAGTCCATGCATGTGGATTGCGGTCCCGTTTCTCCTGAGATTGTTCTTGACGGTGATATCTGGTGCCATTAGTGTGAGCTAAGACAAGGTATGCACAGTACTTACTTATCCAGTCTCCCCAGCATGCCTCTAGTTTTGTGAGCAATAGTCTGACAAGTTATTGATAAGGCGGCACTCACGGATCCATGGCCCAGGATAGCTATTATTAAAGACCTTGGCATAGGGGAATTCAATGCCGTCCAGATTCAACGATCTTTCACCCACCGTGAGGATGTACTAGGCCTGGTTAATCTTGGCAATACCCTTCAGATCTGCAAGGCCAACATACCTTGCGCTCAATACCAACAGGCCATCTCGTTTCATAGTCCGTGTTTATGTCAAAGTCCAGGGACAGATTGGTCCGATGTTTAAGCCAGACGCTTCGATTCTCCGGTGTAGGATTGTAGGTATACTCAGCTGCCATGGAAGGATACTGACACCTAAAAGTCTCGCCTAGGGTCTCTTCCGCAGCACCAGGGGGTATGAAAGAAAGGTCTTTGGGAGCAGGAGGTGTGAGGTCTGCGTCATCAAACCGCAGTGGGTATTGCAGTGAGGGTTGTTGAGATCCATGAAAGGATGAAAATCCGAAGTAAGTGATAATAGCGATAAGGTAGGTTGGTAGAGTCATTCTGAACAGCAGTCTATCTTAAGGACTTCAAGGCATACCACTTTCGATGTGAACTTGCTCACCACAGAAGGAGTGTGTCTGTTATATGAGAAAAGCAAACAGTGTAATATGTCCTTGTCCAGGCTGGGCTGTTATCATGCTGCCTCGATGATCCTTGACAACGAGGCAGACCGTTAACGAGAAACTTTGCTTGTTCATACGGGCTCGGGCCACTAAGCTAGGAGATTATTTGGATGCTCGAAGAGACGTTCCCTGGAACATTGCTGTGGCTTGCGTCTGACAGAACAAGCAAGGCCGGATATGGCAGTATACTATCCAATGGATCTTATGGCATCATGTGTCGGTGCTGCCAGATTTGTTATGTGCCGAACTGCTGGTTAGCACTGAACCTCTGATCCTAGTTCTTCAGCTCGACACGTATGGATCCTAATCCCTGAGAAGGTTCGAGATATGCCAGTATAAGATCAATGGTGTGCTTCTGTTCAAGAATAAGACACAGGCATGCTAAGGAACGTAGAATACGAAAGTCTCAGGCAGCCTTAGCAGACCCTCTCGTGCTCACTATGATCAGACACGGCACGCATACGCTAGAGAAACTGGCTTAAAATTGAAAGTACCCATATATCAAGTCATTGAACCCAAAGTAATGTCCAAGACATGCCTACGAGCTAACAGCGATAAGTGAGTTACTTCTGGATGAATGACTCCAGTCATGACGGCCAAGCAATGTACATCAGAAGTTGATGGCGTTCGTATCGGGGACTGCTGAATCAAGTCAGCGTGACCAGCCTCCGAATAAAGCAAATACAAATACACTTCTTATGCCCTGACTGTCATCATAAATGATTGGGATGGTTTAGTAGCTGTCTCGTCGGCTTCTCACTTCGTAGCAAGCGGCAAGCGAGCAGCCTCGTTGATAAATCAACGAACTTTATGATCATCTGCCGCTGAACTTCGCAAGCTCAAAACGTCCCTAGCCAATGAATGCTTTTAATGGCATTGAATGCCACTGCCTAGACGGGTTACTGGCCAATCCATTAGGTTAGACGATCTAAGATAGATACGAAGTGCATATTATGTATCCCGGTCCTCCAATATCACCATGCATGACCTGGATATTAATATCCGCCTCGACAAGCACTTGTATATTGGATAGGCTGTCATGGCTTTTTTAGCGAAATACGGGAGTTTGTTGAACCCTCTGATGGCATAACAGTCTTCCTAATAGCATAAGATCAAGATGACCTATGCAGCGCATGACATGAGGTTTATCGTCCCCAGCTGTATCCCTAACACACTGCTCATGCAAGCATAATGCAAGCATAACAAAGATTGGGCTTTCAGTTTACTCCCATATGGCCAGATATGTACTATGTTGTTGTGCACTACTCAAGTACTCTCATTAGGAGACCTGTGATTTAGCATATGATAAATCATGTCCGTCCGGCGGATCCTATAGTCACCAGAAATATGCGACAAAGAAGGTTAGCCGATGTTTCACAATTCCACCCAGTCGGAGTTTATCAACAATTCCTGAACTTTCAATCGATCGTTAGGCGGATGTTTGCGTATGTGGGTTGCAAAGAGACCCCTCGCCCTCTGACATATGAAGCGACCTCTTTGTTACTATAGTTATTGCGCGGTCTCCAAAAGTAAAATCTGAAAGGCCAGTGGACAGCTGAAACCCGTGTTTCGAGATAGGATGACCCTGGAAACCAGGAGCCGCACGACTGGTAGCCGGGTCATTCTTGTGCGATCCGTGCGACCATATCCACAATCGACCCATTGCTCCGGGTGTGCCCTTGAAACTGAAGGAAGAATGCATGTATTGTTGATGGCTCATTTGCCCGATACGCGTCGATTGATACGAAGAACCAGCCACCCCTAGGACTGACCGACATTTACTGTGTAACCGACATACGGAACTGACCAGCACCACGCAGGTTATTGGTTGCCCCTAGATTTCGAAGCAAGACTCGCTTAGGCTCGGTCAGAAGTGGTACAGCTATGCGGCTACATTCCAAGATCGACTTGGAGGATACTCGCCCTGTCTTCGAAGCACACAGCAGCGTTAGAGCCTCATATTCGAGACAGCATATGCGACCGGATTGAGCCTCGCGATACCGGCTGTACATTTTACATGCTGTCCCATTGAGGTCCATGAGGAATGTCCGTCGCCACAGTTCTGGTTGGAATTGTCTTTCTAGATCGCAACTGGTGGGAATGTCGACGACAGCATCGAAGAAGCAAAAAGAGCATCCTCCCTCCGTCCAGGCCGGGCCATCGTGTGATTACCTACTGTAGACCACTGCGTTATCAGCCACCTATTCATAGGTTACATCTTCGGATCCAGAACGGACCGCTTTAACCTCCTTTTCTCTCCCCAGCACTAGGTCTTGCAGTAGCTGGCTTGGCTAACACAGATGTCGCTCCTTTGTGATCAGAAAAACCTCATAGAAACGAACCCGTGCTAGTTACTGCCCTATTCAATGCCGATCTGAATTAATTAGCTCTTTTCGATTAGTAAACGAACATCAGTCAATACCCAAATCATGCCAATAGAAAATATATGAAAAATAAGCGACGATCATTTACCCTTCCCTTTGCAGCAAGTGTGCTGTCAAAGTTTTCGCAAGCCTTTTTCAGGGAAGCTCCTAGGATAGTAGCGCAGAGTCAAATTTCCCTAGTGTCCGACTTAGCCCCGAGACAACCCCCTGATAGCTCGAGCTTCCACGAGAGAGGGGGGAATTCACCCACGGCCATCAGATGCAAGTTCCTGGGGTTTGTGTAGGTCTGAGTGGGCTTTTACTGTATGGTGCATACGTCTCAGGAGGGGTCAGCGGGTATGCTTGGAAACCATAGCGGGTAGGAAAGTACCGTTGCTTCTTTTGTAGGAAGCTGACCAAGAATGATACGGCGTAATCATGTATGCTCTCCTTGAAGTTCGTAGATCGTATCGAACCAAGACAAACTATGAGGACCCTAGGTTTGTGAGAGGATATCTAGAGTGAATTTGGACTAGTATCTCGATGGTAAAGTGGGTATATTGAAAAAGCTTCACATTACCATGGCATTCGCCGACGATAAAGTCGCATAATGACAATAATTACGGAATTAGACATGGTGCCTTTTCCGGTAAACAGGCGAACAAATGTGAAAGTATCGGCGTTCCAACACGTTTAATTTCCGCCTGAATCCAAATCCTAAGGATTTCAAAACATGATATGTTCCATTTCTCCCATTCAGCCCCTTCTGCATTCATTCTGGCCCTATTCACAGGATTACGAACCCCTGATTATTTTCATTGGGGGTAAACATTCAGGAACAACCAACCCCTTGGGTGTACGTAGGTAGTCTTAGATAAGAAAGCGCGTCATACAGAGATGAATGGACCTGCTTAGTGAGGGGAGTGGCCCAGGGAGTGATAGGCAAAGATATTTCTGGTACCTGTTGATTACCACGAGACAAGACACGTCTCACCAGTGAGCAGATGGCTGAAGATGCAACCATTCAGGTCAAAGAAGGATCTTCCTGCACCCTAACGCGAGATATTTGACACGGACTGCAATGAGCCAAAGTGGTGAAAAGATCACCAGATAAACCACCAGACAGGCCAATTGATGAGCAGACTAAAAAAAGCTCCGACTACAGTCAGGACAGTCTGCTATGTATAGTACCTGCAATTAGTGAGTGTTCGATGGAGGTCAACTCTCAACGGCCGACAGGGGGATCCCGTCCATGTCCCATCAGAATTGTGCTGCCTTCGATAGCGGCAAGAGCACGAGATAATATATAGAAACGGCTGGATAGAAGCCCATTCCGCAATAAGTTTAGTGTTGCAGCGTTCGATACACTCTTGGCCATAAGAGGGAAATAGCAGAGAACATGACAGGTTTCGGGGCCTCATACCTTGGTCTTGATTGTGGCGCAGCAGACATCAAGAAGCCGTGACATGAACCACTTCAGTTAGACTACACAGTTAGACCAAAACAGCTTTCAGGTCGCTGGGCTCCTGAAGCAACCCCACTTTTGTTCTAATGGTCCTTCCTTCTAATGGTCTGTCCTCCCTAGTTAGATAATGTCTCACTTCGGATTACCGAGATTTGAGCTAGCCTCGTATTGGAGGACGT
The DNA here is from genome assembly GCF_003344945.1 of Aspergillus welwitschiae. Lineage (NCBI taxonomy): Eukaryota > Fungi > Ascomycota > Eurotiomycetes > Eurotiales > Aspergillaceae > Aspergillus > Aspergillus welwitschiae. The sequence continues at coordinate 80,417 of NW_020798747.1, read as the reverse complement.
CTCGGTCGGGGAATGAAAAAACATGAGGGGGAAAAAAAAAAAAAAAAAAAAAAAAAAAAAAAAAAAAAAAAAAAAAAAAAAAAAAAAAAAAAAAAAGAAAAAAGAAAAAAGAAAAAAGAAAAGAGGAGGCCTGTCACACAAGTAATCCAGCCAGCGACAGACCATGTAGGGTGAGAGAAGAGATTGACTCCCGCGCGTCAGCGGAACAGATAGGAAAGCCACTCTGAATATTATCATTGGCTGTTGCCCTGCTGCAAGCGGTCGGAGACCTTCCAATCAGTGAAATGTTGTTGGTAGTTAAGGGGGATGCCATGCACCTCATCGTCATAACGATGAGGCTCATTAACTCCAATGTACTCCATAGTCAATAGGGAAAACACAAGGATCCACGAATGCTGAGGCTTGCGAGAATTTTGGTGCATCAGATTCGACTCAGGCTACGTGGGTGGCTACGAGGCGATTGGGGATTGGCTCAGAAAAGATCAGCCTGTCATAAGAGGCAGATCCAATGGCATCAGCGTTCGGTCCTCCAGGGCAAAGGTCAGTGCAAAGCTCGGCCATGTTGGTGTTGTCTCTTTCTTGGCCTCTAGATGGTCGGTTTCTCAAGTAGGTAGGTAATTCGTAGTCGTTGAGTACTTATTCCCTGAGGCGGGCAGTGGTTCTAGCAAGTATCATATGATGGCAGTAAGCGGAGACTGGAGATTCTGATTGGTTCTCAGCGGAGTAGTATGTTGGCGGATGAAAGTTTGCGCGATTACTAGTAGTCGTAAAGAAAGTGCTCCTGCTGAGGTACATCTGTTGCAGGTGTGATAAATTGACTTGTTTTTTTGTGCGGAAGCAAGGTCGAGTCGTGTTCCAAAATCCGAACAGACATCACCCATCCTCCAGAGTACCAACCATGCGACTTCAAGACCCCAAACGAAAAGGACAGCAAGGTCAAAGAACAAAGTTTAAATTGCCCAAAGTTCCTCCGAGGTTCTGGAGCGAAGTATGGATGCTGTTAGTTCCGTCGACCCCGTTGGTCTCTATTTTCGGCAGTCCCGGTATGAGCCCCCACTCCCAGAGAGGGTACGCTGTGCTCTGACTGGTCAGCCCTGGTGAGAGCGGGGCCCGGATGAAGCGGAGAACGGGAGATAACGGCCCCGACCACGGATGTATTACCATCCGTCGGTAACTTACACACCAAGCTCAGGCGCAAAGAGTGTAAAGAGATTACCGTCTTGGCAGCCGACAGAGAACTGTCCCCGATGGGGCAATGCGAAATGGTCCATCCAATGGGAGGCTGTATTACGTCCAGACTATCCCTAGAGTAGGCTAGCGCAACTCGTCTATCAGGCAGACATCGAAGACGACTCAGCCCGGATGAACAGCCTCAGTCTCCCTTACCTTCCAAGTGCCATGATCCATACTTGACCCCATCCTTTTCCTTCCACGTTCTATTATCTCCGCTATCCGTATTCATTATTCATTCATCTCCCCCCAACCCTCCCGTATAGCGTCCATTTTAGGCCATTCATAAGCCCAGATCCATTCTCGTTGCTTGGTTCCATCGTAAGGGGTTGTTGATTGCTTTCACCATAAGCCGCCCGGGGCCTCCCGTCAACCCCTTCTCCCTTCACCGTGAGCGTTCGATCCTCGAGATACCACCGTTGGTCAGAACGAAGCCCCTTGAGCCCCGGTCCTAGTGAGTTTCTCCGACTTTCAACCCCAGCTCCCATCATATACCCCCTTTCCATGCTCCTGGAGGGTGCAGAAAGCAACTGACCTTTTGTCTTTTCGAATCAGCCCATTGCTAGCACCGTACGTCATTAGAGCCGCATCGACAGTGTACATTCATCGACCTCCCCAGCTTCTGTCCGCAAACATACCGGACAAGTGAGTCACCGCGGCAATAGGGGTGCGCCATACTCAGTAACGTGCCTTGGGACCACTACTCCGCTACTCGCCCACCATGAATACCATTCGCAATCCAGACGCCATGAAGTCTCAAAACCCCCGCCGGGGACGCCACGTCGCACGACCTCCATCACTCGCCTCCACGGCCGACGTTCATGCATCACGATCGCGCTATCAGTTGAAGAAGCATCAAACATTTCACTCGAAAAGCCCCTCTTCGTCCGATGATGAGGATCCCCTAGCGGACCTAGCCTGTTCACCTCGTCGCTCCTCGACCTCTCCTGCCGCTCTTCAGGCCATTCTCGCCGGTCAGCAGCGTATGAACAAGCTCTTGAGCCGCTTCGACCTGGATTCAAATGACTCGGCGCCTCGAAAAGAGCATGACGGCCTGCCAGTTCCCAGGGGCTATCTAGAGATCCATTTCGAGCGCTCACAATCCGGCAAAGGAGACTCCTTCCATTACGATCTACGCAGAGGCTCCTCGAGGAAGGATTCGCAGACGAAGGTCAGAAAGGTGCACTGCCACCCTTCTGACAGTGGTCTTGGAACATCAATCAGCAGCTGTGAGACCGCGTCCGCACGCCAAGGTGAGCTATCAAAATTACAGACTCCTGACATGCAGTTTTATCTAATTCTGCCCGCAGCCAAAGAAAGCCGCTCAAAGACAGTCACGCGCACACAGTCGGCTATTACTAGCTCGTTGATGGCAGTTGAGCCTGAATCTGCTTCAAAGCAGAATCTTAGCCTTGGCGCCAGCCAGGAGATTGAAAAGCGAATCCTCACCCCTCTACTCGGACAGGAGCTTTGCAAGCCCTTCCATCACCTCGTCGAAAGCGCTCGCGAGCAGATCGAGAAGAAGCAGATTGGCACTCTTCGTGATCTCGAGAAGTCTCTTCTCCACGGAGCTGCTGTAAGTACAATTTTAACGTGAGCTTAAATTTGTGTGCGACTAACAAAACTGCAGGACGTGGAAGCGGAGGTTGGCTCTTACTACCAGTTCTGTAGTTCTACCATCTTGTGTCTGAGTGAGACCTATACTCACCTGGATCCTCGGGATCTGTGCATTCCCACGGATAAGAGCTACAGCAACTCGTACTTCTTGGACCTCACTGCCCAGGTCCACCGTTTTAAGGCCATGCGTGATGAGGCTCGCAAGAACAAGAAGGAGGCATCGTATGTTTACCCCTTTGACAACGGGCAAGGACCAGAAACTGACCATCTCAGTGAGCTCAAGCTGACCCTGGAGGGGGGCATGAGCCAAACTGGACGTCCTCTTGAGCTTGTCGCACAAAAGGAAGGCCAGGCGGTCTCGATGCAGACTGGCGAGGCTTATGATGCCCACGCTCCTCCCTTGGTGAAGCGTACACTTAGTCTGAATGAAGCGGACGAGGGAGCCAGGCGGTCTATGGCTCGCCGCAAGAAGAACGCTCCTCCCATGAACATCAATACGAAGTGCTCTCACTGTGACAAGATCTTCCAGAGACCTTGTGATTTGACGTGAGTATTTGTTCAGATCCAACTTTCATGGCTGCTAACGATTCTACAGTAAACATGAGAAGACGCACTCCCGTCCATTCAAGTGCCCCTTCGAAGGATGCAAGTACCACGAACTTGGATGGCCTACCGAGAAGGAGAACGAGCGCCACGTCAACGATCGTCATTCGACGACACCCCGCATGTATGCCTGCACATTCAACGGCTGCGCATACAAGTCGAAGAGAGAGAGCAACTGCAAGCAGCACATGGAGAAGGCCCACGGTTGGAACTATGTTCGTGCCAAGAACAACGGACGCAATGCTAAGCGACGGGCTACTTCGGCTCGCGCCAGTCCAGCTGAAGAGAGCACGGCTCACTCGAGCCCACTGCACATGAGCCCTGACCAAGTCAGTCCTGTTCAGCTGGCTCCCGCTCAGTTGGCTTCCCTTCAAATGGCTTCGGAACAGATCAGCACTCTGCAGATGACTCCGGACCAGGTTAGTTTGCTGCAGATGAATGCCGACCATATGAGCCCACTTCAACTGAGTCCGGACCATATGAGTCCGCTCCAAATGACCCCCGACCGTGCCAGCCCCGCCGAGATGCTCTCCCTTCAGATGAGCCCGGATCAGGGCAGCTCGGTTCAAATGAGCCCAACCCAAGTCAGTCCCGCTCAGCTCAGCACGCCGGCAACGGGCCCTCTCCAATCCCCGGGGTTTGTCAACAACTATTCCCAGAATCCGATGCTACCGCTCCAGGACCCGTACTCCCAGCTGAAGCACGAAGACTGTGTCTTGTACACCGACAATGACTTTGCCCCTCTCAACGGGACGACTGACTTCTTCGAGGACGCCTCCTTCGGGTACGGTGAGCATATGTACCAGCCTGGACAGATGGACTTTAGCTCCATTGGAGCCTTTTACGATGACTCTATCATGAACAGCATGCTCTTCGACAGTACTGCCACCGGCAATAACAACAACTTCCCCGATGAAAGCATGTACATGTTCAACCAAACGCAGATGCCACCGTTCTAGGTAGCTCACTAATGCTGCAAATGAAATGTCGAGCCTCTGTTGGATTTGTTTTCGGACACTCGTTTCAATTGGCGTTGTTTCTCTAGCGGATTTAAGGACTGGGATCTCAAATTTATCAAAAGAATGGCCGCTCTTTACCCAAAGGCTGCAATAGTAGCCTATGTTTATTACACTTCTATCATTCGAGTTGTATGTATCACCTGAGGATAGATTGCCCTCTCACTAGTCACGACCATAGTCGAGAGCCTTCAGAAGCGCAACATCCTTTTTTCTCACGATTGGACCATTCATTCTTTACCTGTGGCTTGGTGACGGCACAGTGCAGGCCGAGCTACAGGCTATGGGACTTTGGACGAAGCGAATCTTATTTTCATTTTCATGAGCTACTCATTTTAAATGTTATCTCCATTCAAAGTATCCACTGCGAAATTGGCTTTCCATGCTGCATTGTAGGCCCATCATCATTGAACATAGTCTACGCACTGAGACGCTTAGCCCTACCTGATTCGCTCGAGCGGTCTCTGCGAGCCGCGCGTCGGTATAATGTACGCATACGACCTAACACAACACATATGGATGATTAATATCATGTAAACATGCATTCTATGGGGTATACAAGATAGATACAGCACCTCCGTCGACCAAACCACCTCCCTCCAACTCGTTCGGCTTGGATCAGTTCATCGTAGTGTTCAACGAACGTATCCCTCACAAGCTTCAACTTGGTCTCGCGGTCCGCGTACTGGGGGCAAGGGTTGTATGCTTTTCTCGTCAATTGTTTGACCCTTAGTGGTCGTGTATTTCCAAAGTGCGCGGCCCATTTCTGATTTGAAGAATATGGGTTCAAATCCTTGCTAGGTCATTAAGTCACTACCGAGTTTGTCGGTCAGGTTTGTCGTCCATCCAACTTAGCCGTCAGTCTGCATTTTTGGGCACCATGCTCTGGGATCTGGGTCACTTCCAGTAGACTTATGTTCTGATCAGCTTCACGTGCCAGTCAGTGCTACGGCCAATTCCCGGACCATGTCCCTGGTCTCCCATAACGGCTTATGAAGTTTGCTCGCTCGCCTGTCAGTTCGCGATCTTGTTTTGGAAAAAGGACTTCTGATATCCCGAGTTCTGTCTGAGGAGTCTTGTCACTCCCCTCCTCTCATGGCGTATTGCCCTTGGCATGATATCTCCATCCTTAGTACTACCCTCGATGACCATAGCTTTGATCTGCTCAACGGTCTTCGTTGTGGCCAGCAAGCAAGCCTACGGTAATCTTGACGAACCGCTAGAAGGGTTCGAGGATATTGAAACTGCTGCTTTCCCAGCTTAGCACAATCTTCTTAGCTGCGCTCAGAGCTTCTTCCTCCCATGGCTTCAGGCCTGCTCGGGCTCCGCCTCTCTCGGTTTCTCTTCCAGGCCCTCTTCTGCACGTCTTTTGGCCGTGCTTGTTCTCGGTTCTTTTTCTGCCTTTCTGTTATATCACACGCGTTCCTAGGGTCAGCTGGAGTACTTTAAGCCCGTAGTCCTGGTAGAAAAAAGAAGCATGTCCCAAGTGCCAGCCCCATTTGTCGTCGCAGAAACCAACAGTACTATCTGTTTTGATCTGCCTCAGGCTCTGCGATTAGTACTTAAGTTATAAAGCTTATATATCCCTCATTTCACTGCTGGCTTTATGGACTCACTATCTTATAGTAACGAGCAATATATTGAACCAGGCATAGACTACTTGTATTATTATCAACGCTCCTACCGCCGATTGTCGCCAAGTTGCATGAACTCCTGCACCCGACTGAGTCCGATTCCTCTATTCTTCTCTTGATCTGCTGAAACTTTGTCCCGAAGAGGGAGGTGCCAACCACCTTTTCTGCCGATTTAGGAAGGTGTAGAGAGCACTTCAATCCGTGGATCTACTCTGTTTGGGGGGGGGGGGGGGGGGGGTGCGTCTGATGGTTCATGAATGATGTAGTTCGCGATTGTATTCGATTTAGAAACAGATATCAGTAAATCATATATAAAACAACCCGGACTGTGCGAAACCCGCTTGTTCGCAGGTCTTACTGCCCGCGGCACAGAATTGACACAAGACCGAAGCCTTTGCATTCAATAAAAAACCAATATCGAAGGCGACATTCTCGATATTAAGCACAGATATGCATCGCTAGGTACTGCATTTGACGCTCGCCCATCAGAGTTCATATTTGTGTGCTCTATTGGATGGTTGCTACCTTCGACCAGGTGTTTGATATTGAGCGTAATCAGTGATAAATCGAGTCAAGTAATCCGTCTCTTTCGGCCACGGTGGGCCCAAGTCACTTCATGAATAGTGCCATGACTTTCCTCATTTACCCCTTGACACCATCGAGATGCCTTTATCCTCCACTTTTAGCTTTTTCTTTTCCTCGCGATTACCTATGCGGAGACCAGCCCCGGAGAACCTGCCGGCCAGGAATACGGCCTTATGGATTATCTATGTGAGGCGCCAACGTTAATATCATATATCATATATTATAATGTAGGTTTCCTCACTAATGGGCAGAACACACTTGAGTGGGATTCTCCATTATGAGCAAGGAAAGGAGCGGTTATCTTTTTATAATGATATATGTGAACGAAAGGGGAGAGAAGATAAAAAGATGATGAGCGTGCAATACCCTGACAGCTACCTTTCAATGGTAGAGATGTCCCTATATCTTTGAGTTGAAGCATTTCCCACATGGATCAATGATTTGAACCCATCTACTGCGTGCTAGCCCTAAAACGCAGAACGTAAGATGTGCTTTGGTTGGTGAGGTTTTCCATACTTTGATGGAATAGTGACAAGACTTGCTGAAGTATCATTTGGTTTGGGTTGAAGTCAACATTGATAGACACCAGTACGCGAAGCTTCTTGCTCTATATCTTGTCCACTGTTTGAGGCGATGCTCTCGATGATGGGAAGTTTTGCCTTAAGAGAAGAGTTTCCATGCCGGTATAAGCTTCTAGATGTTACTTGTGCTACCTCGACTGGTCGTGTTGGTGCCATCTTGCAGTATAGTTATCAATTAGCTTTGCTGCCTCATCCTGTGATAATAACTTGTTCATCACAGTTTCCCAGAAAGAACCTAGAACTCTGCCATAAGGCACTATATGTCTTCCGGCAGGCTCCTATCATGCGGTACTAGGTGTGAAGCCGAGCCACGAGGACATAGCTTCTCGTTCGGCTCAGTGTCTGATGCTCTACTTCATGTCTGGGGCCAATAACATCTCCTGTCATGCGTCCTTATTGAAGTTACCTTTATCGGTATAATCGCGGCCACTGGATTCTAAATGCATGAACTTTTATCTCTTTCATCAGGTCTCTTTGATGGTCAAGGAGACAGCCCAATGACTTCAGACAGCTGCATATTCGCTCTTACGGAGCATTGTGAAATAGTAGTGTCCTGTCCAACTGCCGGCCTTCAACGCCCTGGAGTAGCACCAGGTCTGTAGTACATATCCAGTGCAAACTCAGTGTAGAGGCTATCCAGTCAGAAGCATATATAGAATACTAAGGGCGGGTTATAGGTAAATGTGTCATGAATTACGACTGTAAGACCTTTGCGCAACCCCCCCGCGCCCCCCACAATGCGCTTTGTTGTCCTCCACCATGGGCGTTGGCTTAAGAAAAAGATATAGAGACGATTTTGCAGATATCTTCCAAGGTCAAACGGATGGAAGTGAAATAGGAAAGAACGTATAAAGCTGCTGATGGAACGTATGTAAAACTTTTTATAAGTTGCGTATTTCTTGAGTAGAACCCACCATTCGTAGCTCGAGTCCCATATACCAGGATAATCAACGTACAGCACCAATGTATATTTCCTCTGCTGTGATCAGAGTATCGAAAGGGTATCTTAGTTCCTTCATAGAATAGATTTATCAGTCAAGATTTGTATACCACTAATGGAAGCTAAGACAGTAGGAACATTCAGTGCATATAAAATGACGGCAGTAGAGATGACCAACAAGAAAGATAGAGGAGAGAAGAAGAGAAGAAAGAGGAAGAAGCTGGAAATTTATAGGCAAACGCCAGGCCACTAATTCACCCATAAATGGCACAGTGACTGTGGCAGTGGTGGGTGGGAGTGACAAGCCCCAGTCACCTTCACTTGTTCCACCTTCAGCCTCATTCAACCAGGCCTCTCCCAATTCAATCTATCTCTCCCATCTCCATCCAACACCTGTCCATATTCATAGTGCATCCAACTACTATCTATCCAATTCATCTCATCTTACTACCATCATTACTGCGATCACGATGTCTAAGGTACCCATGCCAGACCTGTCCGATGAGTCTAGCTTCTACGGCCTGTACTCCCCTCCATGCAAACGAACCCCAGCACCAGCTAACAAACCCCACAGGTTCAGAAGGGGAGACGGCACGTCTGGAGGAGGAGGTAGCCAACTTCGACACCGAGCATTATTGGAGCACCGTACACCGATATTCCTACAACACCATAAAATATAATGTCCTTGCAGCCCGAGAAATCGTGCCCTCAGCATCATCCCCAGCCCCAGAACTAGAGGCATCAGACGTAGTCCAACCAATGGACATATCAACTCCCGAACTCTCGAGTGTACCCCCATCAACACCGATCCCCACCCACGACTTTGACGTTCCCATCTCAAGCACAGACACGACCCCAGTCAGACCCAACCGCCCTTCGCCTAACGAACCCATCTCATCTTTCCTGGCCCGTCTACGCCCCTCATCTACCCTGTCCACATCCCCCACGGGGTCCTGGATTTACACAACTAGCTATAGCTATGAGCAGCCACGAGCAGATCTCAAGAAGCTAGTGGCAGACGGGACGAAGGCACTCAAAGCCCACGAAGAAGCAATCGCCCAGGTGCGGGCCGAACACGCTAAAAAGCCAAAGAAGAAGCAGACGCCGGCTGCGCTGACGCGCGAACTCACCCAACATCGTAAAGACCTCGAAAACACACTCTTCAATCTGGCCAGGCAGACGAATGTCGTTTCTGGCAAGTGGCTGTTGTTCGTCTTACCAGAGAAGGTCGATGAGGTGTGGGGGATAGTGGCTGAGGCTACGGCGAAAGGGGAGCTGGGGTTCGGGGCTAAGGTTGCTACTGCTGCTGTCGCCGCCGATGATGATAATGCGAAGAAGGCGAGGTTGATTGCTATCTATACGAAGGATTATGAGGACAGAGCAGATGTGGAGAGAGTATTGAGGAAGATGGCGGCGTTGAAGCTGGTGGATTTGGATGGACGACCTGTTTATTATAAGTGTGATGCATATACGCATTTGGATATTAGGGGGGGTAATGAGTGGGGGTTGAGGGGAAGTATGTACTCGAGTCGGGATTTTGGAAAGAAGTAGAGTGATATTTTGGGTTTGGTTTTGGTGTTGGTTTGGATATTCTGGTTTGTGCTTGGATATGATATGGTGTGATGCTTGGTATGGTAGGTATGCATGTTTTGGGTATATGGTTTCATTAATCTATGTTGCTTTGTCAATGGCTTGGAGAAGATAGGTGGTAGCTCAGAGACCAGCTCGAGCTGTGTAGACTGCCTTGGTGGATGATAGGATGTCTGCTAGCTGGGAAGTGGCCGATAGGTGATATCGAGGCACGCCATCGCGATCCCGAGCTCGTTGTCAGGAGCTGGCTTGGTTGAAGCTCGATGGCACCTATGGGTACCAACTCCACAAAGTCACTTTCATGTTTCTCGTGAAGCATCGATTTTCCAGACTGTTGGCAAACCCCTCATGGTTTCAGAAGCTAACCCCAACTCAAGCTTCTCTCCCCTCCATAACATTCTCACAAGCCTCTCTTACCTCCTTCACACCCTTAACCCCCTCCCACTTATCTAACAACTTCCGTACCTCATCCCAGTCCTTCTCCGCCTCATCCCCCTTCCCCTCCTCCAGCAACTTCTCCAACCTCCCCGGCGCCGCAAGCACCCACTTAACGGTCCCCTTTTCAGCCCTCCTCCTCTCACCCCCCTCACTCTCCTTAGCCTCCTTCATGCGTCTCTGCTGCTCCTCTCCCTCCTGGATCAACCCGCCCGCCGTCTCCGCCACAAATGCAATTGCCGGCCCCAGCGTCTTCGTCATTGTCAACGGCGCGCCCCGATCATCCATCGTCCGTCGCATCTTCCCAATCGTTTCGACGGCCCTAATCAACTTCGAGTAATTGTCATACACCAACGCTTTGCGCTCACTATCCAGCGTGCGGATATCCCCGACGAGCGTATTCTCCGCTTTCAGGACTGTCGAGAGCGACGATGAAGCGAGGAGCTGGTTCACGTAGCGTTGGGGGTCGAAGTCCGGGCTGTCGAGCTCGGTGCCTGTTGTGGATAGGATAGATGGGCCACCGGCGACAGTGCCACTACTGCTGCTGGAGATGTCCCCTGCGTCGGTATGTCGGGGGATGCTGCGTGAGCGCCGCCCGTCATTGTTGGGATCGGCTGCGGAGGAGGGTTTGAGGTTGTAGTAGTCGCGGAGGGCGGCGCGGTTGCGGCGCGGGTGTAGGGAGGGGGGGACGGCGCGGGCGGTGGATGGGGTTGAGGAGGCGCTGAGGTTGTTGAGGTTGTAGCTTGTGTTGAGGGTGTCGAGGGAGGGTCGGTGCGAGGATGTTGGTGTTGGAGAGTGTGCGCGGGATGAGGCGATTGAGGGGCGGGGGGAGGAGAGGGTTGACATGTCGATTTGAGATCGATATCTGCGATCTATATTTGATGGGATGAAGTAGACGAAAGAAAAAGTAAAATATAGGCGTGGGAAGTAGTGATTAGCGGAAGTAGAATTGGAGTGTTCAAAGATCAAGCCGATAAGGAGAGTTTAGATGGAATGAGGTCCAGCTTGGCTGGTCCGTTCCCCGGATTCGCTCCGCTCCGCATCGGAGCTACAGTAAACATTTTCCACCAGAACTATCTACATCGGCAGAACCAACAACACCTCACAATTATGCACCTACACTCACTTTCCACCTCCTAGAACACTATCTAACATTTAACACAATGACAACAAATCCTCACGACCATATAGCCACCCACCTCCTGACCACCAAATCCCTCCCCGTCTCCCCCACCTGGCTCACCACCTTCCTCTCCTCAACATCAACCTCACGCACCATCCCCCTCAGCGCCCTTACCCAAACCGCCCTCTTCCGCATCCTCACCTCCGACATCCGCGACTCCCTCAGCACCAGCAACCCCTCAACCCTCCTCCCAACCGACATCTTCAACCCCGCCATCCAAGAACGCCGTCTCAATGGCCCTATCCCACTCCAAGTCCTCGACATCGAAGACATCGGCACAAGCCTCTGGAGCCAAGTGGAGGCTATTGAGCGCGTGGAAAGAGGGGAGGCGATCCGGGGGAGGGAAATCGTGAGGACGGTTAATGTGGGGGAGGATAGTGAGGCTGCGGACAACAATAATGCAGCTGGTGGTGGTGAGAGTAATGGTCCGCATCGGTTGATTCTGCAGGATGCGGCGGGGACGAGGGCCGTTGGGTTGGAGTTTGCGAGGGTGAGTGGGATTGGGTTGGGGAAGTTGGCTATTGGGGCGAAGGTCGTCGTAAGGGATGTTACGGTTGCGAGAGGGATGGTGATGCTTACGCCGGAGTCGTGTGTGGTCTTGGGAGGGAAGATTGAGGGGTTGGATATACAGTGGAGGGAGGGGAGGAAGAAGAGGTTGTTGCAGAGGATTAATGGGGAGAATGAGGGGTCTTAGGTTTGTTAAGATGGTAGGTTTGCGGTTATCGTGGACGATGGATTGTCTAATGCATGTATGCATCTATACTAATGTGTGCGCGTGACAGTTAACTACAACACGTCTAGCTGGTCGTTGAGACCGCGTGGTTCAACTCCTCCCATCCAGTCTGCTTCCATGGCGCAACCATGATCGCCCGCAGCGCGTCGCTTGCCTTTCTGGTCTGTGCGTATGCTGCGGACAAATCGATGGCTTCCAGGTTGCTCCGGGGAGGAACGCTCCTCGATGCCCGTTTGGTCGCCATCTCCGCAGGGTACAGTTCCTGGGTGGCGGACGCCAATTCTACCCAGCCTTGAGGTTCGTACGGCGATCTCATCACTGCTGTTGTGGCCTCGCCGACGCGTCGGACATCCTCGGGTACGCCAGAGTTGTCGGTGAATCCAAGGGTTGAGATGGCGGTCAAGAGCTTGATCAGCTTGCCGCGTTCGTGGATCTCAATGTCATCTCGAGTGATCATATTTTGCAGATCGGATTCAACCGCTTCAATGGCATCCGCATCGGCGTCAAGGAGCGCAATGGCTCCTAGGAGGGTTACAGCCCCAATGTGCTCTGGGTACTCCTCAACACAGTCGAATAGTTGCTGGCGTGCCACAGCGCGCTCCTCCTCTCCGCCCTTGGCCCACAGAACCTGTGCTAGGAGGCACACCACTTCCGGAGCGTTGTCCGCTTCTTGAAGGGCGTCACGGAACATGTCGATGGCGTTATCCATGGACTTCATGTAGTAGTGTGCTAGACCCGCTGTCAAATGGGCTGACAGGCGCAACTTGCGGTTCGTCTCTGGGTCGAACTTCTCTGCATCTTCCTCGCCCGACAGCATAAGAGCTGTCTCCGCCTTCTCGGCAGCTTCTTCGAAGTCATGGCGCGCAAGCAGAACACGAGCAATGTCTGCATTGGCCTGTGCATACCGGGAAAGGGACGATGCCGATTCCGTGACTTCGTATTCACTTTCCATGCCTGCGCAAACTAACCGCAGACTAGCCTCGGCGTCTGTGTGCTCGCCGATTCTTTCCGCCAGGAGAGCAGAAAGATGCACGAACGGAAGATCGGACGGGTCCTGGCTGGATAGTTGGTGCAGAGCAAAGAAGGGCTGGATGAGTTGTGATATTTCATTCGACAGGGACGAATCCGACAGGAGGTGGTCGAACAAGCTCATCGTATACTGCTTCTTCGACAAGCGGGTCGACGAGGTGGAAATATCAAAGGCATGTTCAAACAGACCTCTAGCTTCCTGAGGGTCTCCGAATAGAAGAGCCAAGAATCCTTGGCCAACCCAAGCCGGGGAGTAGTCGGGGTCAGTGGACTGTGCCCGGGTAAAAGCTTCGTTGGCGAGCTGGATATCATTGTGAATGAGATAAAGCGTTCCCAGGTTCGTCCAGACTTGGGCGCTCCTGTCGTTGAGGTGAAGACTGCGGACGAATGCATGCTGCGCGACTTTGGGACTCATGCTCGTGGTGACTACTCCAAGGGCGTTCCAGAACTCCGAGTTTCCCGCTTCGAGCTCGATGGCTCTCTTAAAGCAACGCATGGCTGCCTTCAAGAGCTTACGTGACTGCTTCTTGTTCTCGGTGTTTACGATAGTCTGCAAACACCGGTAGGCTCGGTACTCTGCCCAGCCCAGGTTGTACCAAGCGACTGCTTGGGCATGGCTGTCCCGCAGGGAGACCTGAATGGCACGCTTGTATGCCAGGATGGCGGCGTAGAGACATTGACTCGTCCGATTGGCGGTCTCATCATCGGCTGTTAACGAAGATAGATAATCGTGACCAACATTATCAACTTCCGTCAGGATATCTAGGGCCGTAGGTTCCAGCTGAGTCTCGAGTAGGTCTCTTAGCTCATCAATCGGCAACCTACCCGCTTTCGATTGGACGTAGGAGAAGAGCGTACAGGCGTCTCCGATCCCTTTCCAAAGGTTGAAAACGTCAACCCTCTCCAGAGCAAGCGACTTGGCCACCAGTAGGGCCTTTCGTGCCAGCTCAATACAATCATTGTAAAGACCCTGGTCCAGACTCTTCCAGGAGCTCTCAGTAAGCGTTTGAAGCAGCGCAATCGCCACTCCAAATTCATTAGGCCGCACCTGCAAGACGTTTTCATATCTCGCAATAGCATCCTCGTACTCGCCAAGTTCTCGCTTGACATTAGCAAGCATGTACCTTGCAAACCAAATCTGTTCCTTGTCGGAAAGGTTATCTTCCAGCTGCTGTGCGTGCTCAAACGCCTTTGTAGCGGCAATGAATCTGCCAGAGTGGTGGTAGCTTTCACCTAGGCCGACCCACGAATGGTAATCGTTGGGAGAAATTCTGAGCGCTGCCTGGAAAGAGACGATACTCTTAGGGTACTGCTGCTTGTTGATTTGCACTGTGCCCAGAGCTGCATAGGGCCAGCTGTAGCCTTTGCGCTTCGAGCCTGGCGCAGGCTTGGCTTTCCCTGAATCAACAACTCGCTGGGACACGGCTTCGACGAGATCCCATTCCCTCTGATCGGCGCATGTCTTGGCAAGACGCTCCGCTGCTTCGATCTCTGATGCCGACAGCTCGAATGCTTTGTGGAAGCACCTGCGTGCCCGCGTCTTGTCCTTCTTGTAGTCTGCATAGTAGAGACCGAGGCTTGTATAGGCGGGAGCAAAGTTCATGTTAGACTGGATAGACGCGAGGAAGCTTGCGTATGCTCCAGTCCGGTCTTTGCGCGCTGCCGGCGATGGGTCAATCTCCCACTGGCAGTATCCCACACGGTAGAGGATCTCAGCTTTGAATTCTCTATTGTCGGTTTCCGCTTCCTGAAGTTCTTCGAGAACGTCTTGCAGACCCTCTAAGCCAGATGCAATATCGCCGTTGAGTGCTCTACACCATGACAGCTCACCGCGGACTTTAATGTTCGTTGGGTCCCGCTCTAGAGCGCGCTCCAAGAAATTGACGGCTTCGGAGTAATCCTCATCAACCTTTAGAATTAGACCGATACCCAACAAGCAGCTTGTGGACTTCGGCTCTCTCCCCAAGATCTCTTCGAAAATCCGCTTAGCTTCGGGGTGATGCCGGGGAGACTGGTAATAAATAAGCGAGTTGGCGAGCATTATGTTGAGTGCATCGGTAGTGTTTTGCAGACTGATGCCAGTCCTCCTGACAAGATCCTGGACGTTGCGAAGGCCTTTGCGACAGACATCCACTGTGCTGTCGTACTCTTCAAGTGAGAGATATAGTTCGGCCACAACCCGGTGAGCGACGATCGACGCCGAAGAACCTTCGAGGCCTTCCACCATCAAGAGTAGGTTATCCTGGACACCTAGCTCATTGCTCTCGCCATTGTTGTTCTCTGCCTCTTCATCCTTCTTTGCAGCTTCTTTGGGCTCTTTGTCTTTCGGGAACGGTGACAAGTCGCTAGCCAAGAAGCCCTTCAGCAGCTTAGAGAGACCGTCCTCAGGGAAAAATTCGATGAAGTCGTCTAGGAAGTTACGGTCCCACTCTGAGAAGTTCTGAATATCCTGCCATTCTAGCACGATCTTCCACGCAAGCTCGTAAGGGTGCTTAATGATCACCATATCGTGGGCAGCCTGTAACACTTCTGCTCGCTTGGCGTCCTTTTCATTCGCCGGTAGCACAGAGAGAATGTCGTTCGCCCGCTGTAACAACTTCTCTTCGTAGGTACGCCGAACTTGATCATCATGAGACCAGTTGATAATTCCACGGTAAAGCTCCTCTAGCTCGCTTCGTTTGAAGGCCTCCCTCTTGACCTCCAGTGTAACCTGATCAATCTTTGCGCCCAGTCTCGTACGCCGTTCACCGATTTCCCTGTTGATGAACTCCTTTTCCTCCGCCTCGGTCATTTCTATCAATCGGAGGTATGTGTGCGAAGGATGGGGAACTCTCCCCTCGAGGAAATCGTAGAGCGGGCATGATGGCAGGTGTAATTCGAGGGCTTTCTTGTACTGCGACCGAGATCCGTTCTTCTTCGCGAACCCGACGTACTTGTCGACCAAATCTTGGCAGCGATTTTTATCATCTCTGCACCCATTTAGTGATAATTCGGTTTTACTGAAGGATAAGGAATGAGAACGCACGTTTCGGCATATACTTGACCAAGTCGGATGACTGCGTCGCGATATGAATCTAGCTTATGAGTTCCCTGCTTCTCGAAGAGGTTGATGAGTCCCTGCCACGCTGTCTTGTCGTTCTCTTTGACCCGGATTGCCGAAAGATAGGCTCTTTCAGCTTCGGTGTTTTTGTTGAGCTTGTCTAAAGCTAGACCAAGGAAGACATTCCTACAAAATAATTAGACGGAGCAGCAGCGCAATGGGTACGGCGGGGTCGGGGAAACACACGCATGGTAGATCTGAGGATCTTGCTGCACAATAGCTTTGGCTTTCTCAGCTGCAAGCTCGAAATCCTTTGCGTCGAGTGCTGTTCGCACCGCTTTCAGAGCGGATTTGCTTGACATTCTAGAGCAATTGCTTCATGGCCCGGCCAGTCGAGGTGGTATTCTGGATAGACGGAGTGGAGGAGCTGAGCGCCGGTCGAGAAAAGGCTGGCTGGCTATGTGGGGAAGCCCAAGCGGGTATGGATCGTATGGTACGTCAGAGGCCCGGTCGCTTCCCGTTATCTCCAAGCAACGGCGATGCTCTCTCCGCAGTAACTGGATTCACTCTACCTTTTTGATAGCGGATTCTCCAGGCACCAGGGTAAATTTTGCTATGGTGGATTGGTGTCTTGGATGATAAGTGCATTCATTCATTGTCCACATGTGCCTTCACTCTCGTTGACTCTCCCTTTCATGGTTGGACAGTCTGCTCCTGCAAGGTTAGCGCGGATCCCCGATCGACACCTCATTCGGTCCCCCGGCTATCCTGCTGTACACCATTCTGACTCTCAACTCCCAGAATAACCTATCTGTCACTTGACCTGTCTCGTTTACGTTAGGCTGCGTTAGATATTCTCCGAGAGGTTGTGGACATCTGCGTCTACACCCCATTTATCATATCTGGAGCGTCACCGCCGGTTCCTTGTCGCCCACTCCATACCTTGTCACTGGCAATCATGGGCCCTCTACGACTCCGCATTGAGGGACGAACTTTCAAGGACTCGCACAATAGAGAGATTACACTAAGAGGAATAAACGTGGCTGGCGAATGCAAATATCCTAAGAACCCTGATACACCGTCCTACGTTTCTGATAATTTCTTTGACGCCGATAACGTTTCCTTCGTCGGTCGCCCTTTTTCACTCGACGACGCTCATACACACTTTGCTAGGCTACGCAAATGGGGTTACAATACTCTGCGATACATCTTCACTTGGGAAGCGATTGAACATGAGGGGCCCGGAAAGTACGATGATGAATGGATAGCATTCACTATTGAAGTCCTGCGTATCGCCAAGCAATACCAATTCTATGTCTTTCTGGATCCTCACCAAGATGTGGTATGTCTCCAATGAATATGCTGGATTGGTGATACGAGCCCTTACTGAACAAGACCAGTGGTCTAGACTATCGGGAGGCTCCGGTGCGCCAGCCTGGACACTCTACGCAGCAGGCTTAAACCCCCGGACGTTCAAGAAGACCGAAGCTGCCCTTGTTCAGAATACTTATGATATTCCGGCTGAATTTCCTAAAATGATTTGGAGTACGAACTATACCCGTCTTGTCTGTCAAACAATGTTTACACTGTTTTGGGGAGGTCGGGATTTCGCTCCGAAGGCGATAATCAACGGCATGAACATACAGGACTATCTGCAAGGGCACTTCATTGCGGCGTGTCGATATTTCGCCCAGAAGATTCATGAAGCTGGCGACATTGAGAATGACGTCGTTATCGGGTGGGAGAGCATGAATGAGCCCCATCGCGGACTCATTGGAGTACAGGACATATCCGTGATCCCACCGGAGCAACAGCTTCAGCTCGGCACATCGCCCACCGCTTTCCAAGCCATGCTTACTGGTTCGGGACGAGCGTGCGAGCAAACAACCTGGAATTTTGGCAGCTTTGGCCCTCACCAGACCGGCAGAGAACTTGTAGACCCTGAGGGTGAATCTGCATGGCTGCCAGCTGATTATGACGATCAGAAATACGGCTGGAAGCGCGATCCCGATTGGAAATTAGGCAAGTGTCTTTGGGCTCAACATGGAGTTTGGGATCCGTCAACGGACCAACTTCTCCAGAAAGATTACTTTTCAAAAGTGCCACAGACCGGAGAACCCCTGGACTATGATAGGTTTACCAATACGTATTTTATGGAACATTACAGGGCTTACAGGGATGCCCTCCGAAGCGTCTGGCCGGGGGCCATCATGTTGTGCCAACCGCCGGTTATGGAAATCCCCCCAGACTTGAAGGGAACAGCCGATGATGATCCTAACATGGTCCATGCGGTACATTATTACGATGGACTGACACTTCTGACGAAACATTGGTAGGTACCTACTCAAACGTACACATCCTACGGTGCTGACAGCCACAGGAACCGGCTATACAATGTGGACGTGATCGGTGTTCTTCGAGGAAAGTATCTCACTCCGGCATTTGCCGTCAAGATCGGAGAGACAGCCATTCGAAATTGCCTGCGAGATCAGCTCAAATTCCTCCGGGATGAAAGTCTGACGTACATGGGGGATCATCCGCTGATTTTCACCGAGATTGGTATTCCCTATGACATGGACGACAAACATGCCTACAAAACCGGTGATTATAGCAGCCAAGTCAGTGCGATGGATGCGAACCACTTCGCTCTAGAAGGAAGCACAGGCAATGGTTTCACGCTGTGGCTGTACACCACCACGGTAAGCACCGCCATCATGACCGTTTCGAAGAGAAATCCTGTCTAATAAGTTACTTCTATCGTTTCACAGAACAACCACGAGTGGGGCGATAACTGGAACGGCGAAGATCTGTCAATCTACTCCCTCGATGATCTGGAGCTGCCAAGTGGGAAGCTTCTGGCACTGGAGGGTGAGTCCCGAACGGACCCCGACCCTCATTCGCCCGCCTACTCGGAAAGTCAAGGCAATCCAGAGCACCATCAGGTTGGACCCGATAATCTGAAGGACGCGCTGGCCACACCGTCCATTACGTCAGAATACACCCAATCCAATGCAGACAAATTGGGCTTTCGAGCTGGAGAGGCATTCATCCGACCCAGCCCGATCTATACCTATGGAGATGTCTCGAAGTATCTTTTTGACCTTCGCAACTGCACGTTCACCCTATCGCTGGTCGGCAGTAAGAGGATCCTGGGAGATGAGGTGGCCACGGAGATCTACTTGCCCGAATTCCATTTCCCTGATACCCAAACCGTGGTCTCGGTCAGTAGTGGAGAATGGAGGATCGATTACACAGAGATCAACTCGATCAAGGTGCAGCGGCTCCGCTGGTGGCATATGGAAGGGGAGCAGGATATCAAAATCCAAGGTGTGAAGCGGAAACCCGGCGATCTGAGCAGTGTGTCGGCGGATGATCTGAGCTATCTCGAGCAGTGCCAGAAAGGTGGATGCACGGTGATGTAGATGGCTGGACCATCGCTGTTGCGTACTGGTACAGCATATGTCGTGACAATATTTCCTCAGATGTTGGGTGGAGTTTTCGGCCATACTATAGTTTACAGGTCACACTTATTAGTCTACGGCAAATTGTTCAACTGTCCTTAGTATATCCTGTCATAGAACATAGCAACGTAGATGTAAGCACGGTCACTAGGAGTAGACTGAAGCCGGCTATGTTTTAAGGGGTAAATAAACTCTCCTTTTTCTGTATGGCAACGGAGAGGGGAAGATCGAGGGCTGATCCGGGCCTTATCGATAAGGCCAACCCCGGGAAGCGGTGAAGGGCAGGGCGTGATGTGAGTGGTGCAAGCCCCTCCCTGACCGCCTAGTCGGTGTGGTGATTGGAGCAGCGGCGCGTGGAAAATTCACAGTGAGCTATTTATGATTGATTATGGTTCACCATTCTATTGTTGTTCCCGATCCTCTTCTTCCCTTAAGGTACTTTTCTTACTACTGCTACTTACTTCCTATCCCATTTCTGCACACTCTCTTCCTTCCCCCCCCCCCCCAGTCCAGCTATCGGACGTGATAGATTCGGGTTCCCCCGCTCCCCCTCAACTCAAACAAGCACCAAGAGGAGAAACAATTCCTCATTTCCCGTCGTACTCGGAACATTCCTAGTTTCCCCCGTGGTTCCCTTCCCCCTCATAAACCCTTTCTTTAGGCAGAAACCACATCCCCCAATTCATTCCAGAACACCCACTGCACCGCCGAGCCGCAACTGCCTCGGAGGCGGTTGCCGTGTGTCGCCCACCTTTTTCTGGAAGGCTGATTGCGGCAGCGTTTGTTATTTGCCCAACGCAGTGCTACCTGACCCGCAACGACGGATCTCTCTCATCGGGAAGAGTGACCAAGGCTTTGCAAGGGCCTAGATCATGCCGGCATTGGTGCTGCCACTGGAGAAAGTCTTGAGTTAAAATCATTCCGCTATACTTATCCATCACTCGTCCCCCGGCGGCACTAGTCCCGTCAGATCCTATCCATGGCGGCCGAGGCAGATCTATCGGAGGGCCGCATGGCCGACATCATCCGTGCCCTTGAGCTCATCCATAGCCCCTCCTCGACAAATGAGCTGCGCAGGGAGGCCTTGACCTTTGTGGAAGCTCAGAAAGAAAGCAAATCTGCTGCTCGTAATGGTTTCCTGCTGGCTTCCCCCGAACAGAGCAACCCCTTGGTTCGCTACTTCGGCTTGGGTCTGCTAGATCACGTCTTGCGTCACACCTCCTTTGAGGCTTCAGAACAGATTGACGCCCTTAGGGGTCTGGTCCTCAAGCTGGCAGAATCAGTACGCCCAGAAGATCCTCCGTACATACGCAACAAAATCACTCAATTATGGGCCGAAGTCGCCAAACGAAGCTGGGGCTTGGACTGGAACGACATGGACGCCACGCTCGTTCAGTTCTGGGGTGCTAGTCTTGTTCACAAGGAATTAGTCCTCTCAATTCTGGAAACCCTGTCCGAAGACATATTCTACCGTGAAGACACCGTTTCTTCCCTGCGCGGCACGGATCTCAATCGGGCTCTGGTGGAGATCTGCACTCCCCTGTCGGTCTTCGAGGAGATTCACCCAAAGAAGGACAGTGTTGAACTGCGCTGTGGACCGGAAGGTTGGCTTTCCCGCATCTGTGGCTTCCTTGCCGATTGTATCGGGAACATCCAAAACTCGAAGCAAGCAAAAGACTCCGCCCTCAAAGCTCTCGCGACTCTCAAGTCCGTCCTTGCATGGTCTATCCCCAAGGCAATTCTCTCTGCCAACTGCGTTCCTTCAATTGCGAGGGCCTTCACCTGTAATGACGAATATGTGTTGCTGGTAAGTCTCCACCCAACCTGTGAAAGTCGTGCGAGGAGCAGCACGTGCTAATATCAACAAAATTAGGCCGCGGTTGAAGCTCTGCATGCCTTGTACAGTCGTTCCAATGTCGACATCGAGGGTTTCCAACCACTTGTCCACGTCATGTACGAAACGGAGTCCTTGAATGTGCTGCAGAAACTTTACGAATGGTCCGTCGTTGGGCCTGACGATGTCGACGATCTACGGTACACCATATGTAAGAAGCTGTCTGAGGTATGGAAGAGAACTACACTTGTTGGGAGGCATATACTAACGTATCATGGATAGGTATTATCGTATGTTGCGGGATTCCTTGAGGAAAAGTCTTTTGCCCTGGAAAGCGTACAGGGTCTTAACCTTCCGTTCTTCTTCCACCTCACCGTCAGCGTTATTCAGAACCAAAGTCTTACTGTTTCGATTCCCGTTCTTCATGTGTGGTCTAAGTTAATCGCATCGGAGAGGATCGGAAATACAGACTTGGTCACTGGCCTTGTGCCTTCCCTGCTGAGTATTTGTACCGAACGATTGATTCGTTGGGAGTCTTTTCCGTCTGATTCAGAAAATGCCACGGTTGTGTTCCTGAACGAGGACATCGACACTATTCCCGAGAGACATGCTTTCGTTGGTAATTACAGGCGCTACTGCTCATCTATCATTGAGAGCATCGTACAGAAGAGACCACAGGAAGCCATTCTTCATATCTTATCCGAAGTTGACTCTAACCTAGACAATCTCTACGCCGGAGTGGAGCCTTTTAGCGGTATGTATGTCTTGTCTGACTTCGAGTTGCTAGCTAAACCCTGCATTAGTCAAGTCGTTTTCGAAGAACTCGATGCCCCTGATGCGTGCCGACACGCAGTTTGCAGTCGTTGAGGCAACGTTGAAGGGATACAATAAATGGGTGTCTGCGCATGGAAGGATGCCCCAGCAGGATGTGCGAAACACGGGTCCAATTGCCTTTCTTCAGCTAACGTCAATGTAGGAACAGAAGCGTAGCGAGCTAGAACAGATGTTGGAGGCGTGGGCTTTCAAGCTGATGCAGCGGCACTTTGAGGTTCGACTGACTTGCCCTCGGATGTTAAGTTTCAATTCACCTAACTCACATCACATTACAGGATCCCATCCTCAAGCAGCGAGTCATCAAGCTTGTTGTCGATATATCATCCAAGGCTCTCGATAAAACCCCCAGCTTTGCACTCAAGGCCCTAGAGTATATCCTCATGACACGTCTACCCGACCAGCCGGAATACCCAGTGTACTCCGAGTCCGTCAAGGAACTTCACGGCTTGACCAGCCATGAACTCCGGAGGTTGGCTATGCGTTATGCTGACTACTTTGCTGTAAGCTAGTTCGGCCATGGCTTTAAGCACTGCTAACTGTTCCGTCACAGACCTTCTATGACATACTCGAGCCTAAAATCAAGGAGATCAGCATGGCTAACCGGGTAGACGATAAGCTTCAAATGGAGCTGACCTCGATCCTGCTCATCATCATGTATGGCTCAATCACATTTACTCAAGCATTCTAGTGCTGACCTTGCAGGCAACGTGCAAACAATGTCGAACCATATCTCCGCCAGTCTCAACTTGTGTCTTTCGTGGAGCCCATCAAAAACGCTTGGCAGGAAGAGGAGTTCCGTAACATGAGCTCAACGTTTGAAGGCTTCTGCGTTATGCTCGGATTGCAGAGTGTCGGCCCATACATGCAAACACGACAGGCGCCGAAGATTGAGGACTGGTCATCGGTGCCTCTGGATAGCGAGGGAAAGCTCATCCAGGAAGAAATGACCAGGAAATTCCAGGTAATAACAACTGCGAATTCTTAACTAAGGGATGCTAACTCCTGGATAGCAATTGCCTTTGAGAGGCACCAAGACCATGCTGGCCGTTTCCTCGGACAAGCTGAAGAAGACAGATCAGGCGTACGAATTGGCCTGCAATATCTGGCATGACATTATTCCAACAATCCTGCCAACGTTACTGCAGCTTGTCAGGTAAGCCTTCTGCCCATCAGCCCTGTATATCCGGCTAACCCACACACAGTAACGCACATGCCTTCCACAATCCGGAGAACTGGGGTGGTTTGCCTCATGACATGCGCGGTGTTGTCGAGCGTATCCTAACCGATAGATTTTGGCAAGCTGGAATTTCCACTGGAAGCCGGGATGAATTCTATGCTAAGATCACGGCCTCGAGGGCCTCGCTTGAGGGATTTGCATCCTCAGTAAGAGGCAAGATTCGAGCAGTTAGAGAATCCTGCTATTCCATGTTGTTCAGCATGAGTAGGCTGCGAGAGCATTTCTATGGGTTCGCAGAACTTCCCGGCCCCCTTGCCCAGGCGCTGTTTAAGGACTCTCCCCACCTTTCCTCTCATCAATTCTCCGTCCTTCTCAACATCTCAAGATGCTTGATTGATGACTGCCCTGTCCGCTTCCGGGCCCAATTCCTGCCTCCAATGCTCTCCACTCTCTTCACAAACATTGACAAGAAAGTGACATCTGAGTGGGACGCCATTGAACGCCAGAAGGAAGGCCTTGGAGAAGGGGATCTAACCGATGAAATGAAATCGGAGAGTATCCTACGGCAGTTGACGTACTCCGCAGTGATCTTTGTGGCCAGCCTCCTGGACCCGCAGAGAGGGGGTAAGTTTCCGGTGACATCCTGATATTGTGATCTTTATAATATTCTAACTCCTTGTCACAGACCCCGACGACGAGCCAGTAGATCCCAGTGTGCCACAGGCGGCACCGGCGCTCTCTGACTCCATCCGGCACTTTGTCCTCTCTTCTCCGGAGATCTTCGAGCCGGTGATGCTCTTCTGCACTCATGCCCTCCGTATGCGCGATACGCGGTGCTGCAGCATCATCACTCGCGTCATTCGCTCCATCCTTCAAGACTTTGCGCCTCCCAATGATACAGCAACAACCGTAACGATCCGCGAGTTCATCTCTTCCGAGGTGCTCAAGGCCTGCATCACATCTGTGCATGAACCTTACTTCGTTGACATGCAAAAAGATCTTGCCCAGCTCATTGCTTCTATCTGGATACTGTATGGATCGTCCAGCCCCACCCCGCGGGCTGTGATGCTCAGTCTTCCAGGCTTGGATGAACAACGGGTTGCCAACGCAGAGGCCGCACTTATCCGTTCTTCGGCAGCGCGACAGCAGCGTGCCTTGATTTTGGATCTTCTGGAAGGCCTGAGGGGTGTGAGTATCGCCGAGCAGGGTAAGATCCTGGGCTCTCGTGAAGAACGCCGGAAGGCCAGGAGTGCGCTACAAGAAAGGTACATGAGTACTGGTGAGATGGAGGGTCAACAGAATCACAAGGTTGATATCAACGATGGCCCGGACCTCGCCGGTGTCGCGGACTTGTTCGGCTAAAAATCTCCCACAGATTTGGTGCGGCGGCCGCTCATACCCAGGTCTTCCCTTGTATAGTATGGTGGCTTTGGTTTCATGCCTACTTTCCGACGTCACAGCCACCTTTTTGCGGTTTTGACTTTTTATTTTCACATATATAAGCACATAGACGCCTAGCCACGCAGCATAGTCTAATGTAGCAGCGATCGATAGACGCCACTTGGCAAAGAAAAACAAAAGAAAGAAATACAAAACACTGAAAACGCATTGCGGAACTGGCCGGTCTCTTTGGTTTGGTATATCTACAACATACAATAGTAGCTCATCTTGACTATCCCGGTGCACCTGTTGATTCTCACGGAACCGCAGCCTACACGCCCATAACTGAATACTCCGAACCCATCATTTACCTGCACATGAACCCCCCGATCAGATCATGCGCAAGGCACACGCCCCCAAAAAGGGACGATCTGGGCAAACAGAAGACAACATAATCGAACGCACATAAATTTTATTATCTTCCAAGCGCTTATTGAGTGACCTTGCTGGGGGTATACGTGAAGGTAGGGCGGACAAAGCTGTTTTCGATAGGAATCTTGATTAGCCTTTCCCAGCCCAATTGACATCCGAATACGGGTGGAGAGAACATACCGGTCCGAGTTGTAGATCTTGGCGTCCGTACCAAGGAGCTCCTTCTCACGAGCCTTGTCGGCGAAGTACCGACGAGCCTGGTCACGGTCCTCCTCGGCCTGGAGAAGAGGCATGATGTGTATACGGCCCCACATCTTCTCACGAGCGAGTTCGCTGTTCATTCCCCTTATGTCAATATCCATTCCTTGTTTGCCGAGATTTCTGGTTTGTAGAGACGTACTATTGTTCACGAACACCGTAGAAGAGCTTGTAGTATCCGTAACCCATGATCAGGTGCATACCGATGAGGTAGTAGATGGGGCGGAAGCCACGGGCAGGGATGTTGCGCTATACATGAGGGCAGGTTCATTAGCAATTGGCTCGTGCCTCCGGACGTAGGGATCGAAATCATAGAAAGTAAGGTAGGGTGTGGTTGCTCGTGAATCGGATCCGATGGAACGTTGTTTCGTGTGGTTAACGCACCTTGTACTGCACGGGCAAGTAGCCCCCCTGCGGGGGCATGTCCTGAGGCATGGTGACTGAGGAGAAAAAGACTGGCGAGACAGAGAGGAGAGGGGTGCCGCAGCCTTTCAATTGAGGGTGGTGCTGGGAGATATGATGCGGTTGCGGATGGGAACTTGGGATGTTGTGTCACGTGAGACATGCATGGTTTGGTAATGGGCGCTGAGGGGGTTTTGATTGGTGGGTGTGCGGGGGGGCATTTTGGGTGATCTTCTTTACTTAGCCGCTGGGTGGGCTTCACTTACGTTCTACCGATTGCTGATTGTCTATTCACCTTCTTTTCTTTGTCTCTGTAAGGGATTGGTTATTGGTATTTTGACGGGGAAGAAAAAGAAGCCATTGCTAATTGAGCATTCTAACTACGCCATGGAGGAAGACAACGATCGGCCTAGAAAGCTTCCAAAGCTTGATCACGACGAGTCTCAGGATTCCGAACCCAGAATGACCGGTGCGCTGCAGGTCACGGATAATGCTTCTACAGCTGCTACGGCTGGCACAGACAATGGCGACAATGAGCAACCTACCATGGCATCCGAGAATGATAATACCCACGGCGCCGCCGACAGCACTACAGCCCCCACCACCGAAGATGGAGCGCCCAAGATCTCCAAGCGCGAGATGAAGCGCCAACGCCGCCGCGAACAATGGGACCAGCAGCGCGACCAGCGGCTCGCAAAGCGCAAAAAAACTGCACAGGCGCGCAAAGAGCGCCGGCGCGCAGCCTTCGAACAAGCGCGGCTGGACGGCACAGAAGCCGAACTCAAGAAGCAATACGAACGGACTCAGGAACGCTTCCGGAAGTCGACGCTGCTTCCGGTTACATTAGTGATTGACTGCGGATACGACGAATTGATGTTGGAGAAGGAGCGAATTTCACTGGGGTCGCAGATCACGCGGTCGTACTCGGACAACAGTCGGTCGGTGTATCGGTCGCACTTGGTGTTTTCGTCGTTCAATAAGAAGCTGAAGGAGCGGTTTGATACCAAGTTGAATAAGCATTATTTGAACTGGAAGGGGGTTAGGATCCTGCCGGATGATTTTGCGCAGGTGGCTGAGAAGGCGAAGGAGTGGATGGTTGTTCCTGACGGAGGTAAGATGGAGGGGATGTTTGCGGATAAAACGGATATGAAGCCTGAGGATGGGGAGGTGGTTTATCTGAGCAGTGATAGTCCCAACACGTTGACGGAGCTGAAGCCGTTCAGTACGTATATTATTGGGGGACTGGTGGATAAGAATCGGCACAAGGCGATTTGCTATAAGCAGGCTGTGGAGAAAGGAATCAAGACGGCCAAGTTGCCTATTGGGGACTATATACAGATGGCGTCCAGACAGGTGCTGGCTACGAATCATGTCGTGGAGATTATGCTCAAGTGGTTGGAGCTGGGAGATTGGGGCAAGGCGTTCCTTGCTGTTATTCCGCAGCGGAAGGGTGGTACGTTGAAGGAGTCGGGGGCTGAGGCCGAAGGGTCTCAGCAGGAGGAGAATAATGCAGAGGAGGAAGAGGAGGAGGCGTTGGAGAAGGCTCAGGAGGTTACTGATGAGGCTGTTGAAGAAGCCCAGCAGGCTGCAGAGGAGCCTGATCAAGCTATGGCGGAGGCACCTGTGGAGGGCAAGTGAGGGGCCTGGTGCCGATTATAGTGTATATATGCAGCCGTGTAAGCTGTCATGCGCTGTCTACTAGAGAAGTGGCTGGCCAATCTACATGTCTTCCAATGACTAGCAAGGAAGTGATGCTTCATAGTTACCTAGTTTGTAGAGCTAACTAACTACTCCGTAGATGGAAGTGATGTACGAAGTCAGTGCTGACATAATATGCACCGCCACACGTACAACGCCACATGGTTGCCACCGGGCGATGGATGACGGCAACCAAAACAACAACAACATCGCCGTTCCATCTTTTTTTCGTTTCCTCCTTCCAGAAGCTCCACAGAGACTCGCTTGCTCTTTGCTCTGCTTGCTGTCTGGGCCCTGGCTCTCTTCACTCTGCCCCGGACCAAGTCTCATCCTCCCCTATATACTTTCCGTCCCCCTCTCTTGTCTGGTGACCTGCCTCAATCCCTGCCCTAGCAACCCACTTTATTCCAAAGTTCAATAAACAAGGTTGCTGTTGCTGAGCAGCAAAGCTCCTCCAGCCATGTTTGTGCTCCGCAACGGTAAGTCCCTTCCCTTCCCGGATGTCTTTTCCTCAAGGACAGCTTTGCGTTCACTTTGGCTTTGCTACCCCGCCATCTGCCCCTCCTCCCCTCATCCTCCTTCCCTGCTTCCTCCCCTCCCGCCTTCATCACTTACCGGTTCCCTCTCATACTGACGTATCCTCTCGGGACCTATCCAGTGAGCAAGTACCTCTTTGGAGACTCTTCCAAGGAATCTATCATCGAGATCCCTCAGGGACAACTTTATCTCGTCCGCCCTCTGTCGCCCAAGGGCTACTCGGAACTCATCTTCAAGGACGCCGCCGCCTCCATCAGGCGCACCGGCCAGGAATTCCAGTATCAGCTCGTCATTCAGCGCGCCTACGAGGAAGGCGAAGAGGAGCTTGGAGAAGAGGACGACGAGCAAGGCGGCAGTGACAGCCTCGATAAGGACGAAAAGGTCTTCCTGCTCGATCAGGCTCTGCACTTTCGCTCCGAGGTGCGCGAAGGAGGACAAAAGATCTTGGCCTGGAGAGACCTGAGTGGCGACATTGGTGACCTTTTTGAATTTGTTTGCGACCCCTCCGTACCTTCGGATAAGGTTTCCACCTTCGAGCTAGCCGCTCTTCAGTGCCAGTACGAGCGCGCATACCGCCGCAGCTCCCAGAACGTGAGCCGCGAAGATCTGCAGGAGTTCTCATTCCAGGAGGAGAAGCCTATTCCGTCTGCAAGCCCTATCTCTTCTTCAGCACGGTCTCCTGCTCGGTCGCCGACATCTGGAGAGTCGACCGCCGCCATGGTGAAGGACGTCGAATACTCGCGGTCCAAGGGACAAATTAAACCTGCAGCCTCAGAGGAAGCCACCGTTGCTCCCCCTTCTGCAGCGCAGCCTGAGGCTAGGGAGGTCCTTGCCAAGGAGAAGGCCGAGCTGCACCTGTTCGACTTCGTGAGCGGAACGTTCGTTCTGCAGGCGGCCAACGTAACTGCGACTGTTTCTGAGATTGGTGACTGGAAGTATTGGCTTCAGATTAGCGGAGAAGACAAGGAGTGGCTGGGACAGGCTGTCGTTGCTGACATCAACCCCGTTTTCAACTTCGAGTATCTGTCGTTCATCTTTAATGCCTACAGTGAAGATGGCTCGGCGTTCTCTTGGCTCTTGCGCTTCAAGGACCAGGAGACTGAGGAGAGGTTCCAGGAGGGTCTCATGCAGGCTCTGTGGGAACAGCTGAACGAGATGAAGTGGACAAAGGTCAAGGAGCAAGAACGGGAGTATGTGCTGGACGCCTTCCAGGATCTCACCATGGAAGATGCAGAGGAACGCGAAGCCGAGGCCGAAGAGGAAGAAGAAGAAGAGGACGAGGAGGAAGACCACTACGACGGTCAACGCAGCGAACACTACGACTCTGACGAGGAGCAAGATGATGTTGTTACGCGGGATGATGATGGAAACGTCAACTCCCAGCTTGCCGTCGGTTACAAGCATGACCGCTCCTTCGTTGTCCGTGGCTCCAAGATTGGCGTCTTCAAGCACACTCCCGACAACAACTTGGAGTTCTCTACCAACATCTCCAAGGTTGAGACCCCCAGGGGCAAGCTCTTCAGCCCCAAGAAGGTCATGTTGCACGCCGAGGACACCAACATGATCCTTCAGAACGGTGACGACCCGAACTCGCTTTACCGGATGGACTTGGAGTATGGTAAGATTGTGGATGAGTGGAAGGTCCACGATGACATTCCAGTTACTACATTTGCTCCTGAGAGTGTGAGTATCCTATTTACTTGTCTATTGCGTGAGATAATTGCTAACTTAGCTAGAAATTCTCCCAAATGACCTCTGCACAGCCCTTCATTGGTGCTTCTAAGAACGCCCTCTACCGCATCGACCCCCGTGTCGACGGAAACAAGTTGGTGGACACAGACCTGAAGCAGTATGCCAGCAAGAACGAGTTTTCTTCGGTGGCTACCACTGAGAAGGGTTACATCGCCGTCGCCTCCAACAAGGGTGATATCCGGATGTTTGACCGTCTTGGAATCAACGCTAAGACACATATTCCTGCTCTGGGAGAACCGATCATCGGACTGGATGTGTCTGCGGACGGCCGCTGGGTTCTTGCAACCTGCCGGACATACCTCCTCCTTATCGACTCGCTACAGAAGGAGGGCAAGAACGAAGGCAAGCTAGGCTTTGAGCGCTCATTCGCCAAGGACTCCAAGCCTCAGCCTCGCCGTCTGGGTCTGCAGCCTGCCCATGTGGCCCAGTTCCAGCACGAGACGAAGAAGCCTATCAGCTTCACCCAGGCACGATTCAACACGGGTGTCGACAGTCAAGAGACTTCGATTGTTACGGCCACTGGTCCCTTCATCATCACCTGGAGCTTGAAGAAGGTCGTTGCCGGACGCAAGGACCCCTACACCATCAAGCGGTACGGCGAGGACGTGATGGCAGACAACTTCCGCTTTGGTTCGGACAAGAACGTCATTGTGGCCTTGCCTAACGAAGTCAACATGGTTGCCAAGAGGAGTTTGATGAAGCCCACTCGCGAGAGTATCGCCGGACCTCCCGTCACACCCCGTCGCAGGACCCAATGGGGCAGCCGGTTAGGAAGGGACGAGATTGTCAACTCGCCTTACTGATAGGTTGGCCTTTTTTGTGTTGAGTTTCTGCGCCGCTGCATACCCATCTTATGTTTTCGGTTCGTCATATTTTTTTATTTTCTTCTTGCACTCTGGTATTCTCCGAAACGCTTTAATGTCCTTACACGGTGATATGAACGGCTGGCGAACGGTTGCACTGCGGAATTAAGCATTGATGTTTGTACTCTTACTAGTAGCTGATAATACATCTACGAATCACGACTGACGTTGCACGATGGTTAATGGATGACATTCTGGGCCGGCTGGCCACGTAGTATATAGTTGCGCTCGTCGTCGATGGGTATCCCGTACCCAAAGCGGTGCTGCCTCAAACCTCCTCGTCGCTAGCTCAACGTAGGCATTTCAAGCCAGCAATTGCACATCCAGTCCCAAAGCACCGCCAACCAACCAATTCATGATTATCGACCATTCTGCCAGCAGATGATAGTCACGCACGCATCACGCTCCATTCCATTACGGTGCCAGGTTGGCACATATCTCAAGACCCGACATACCACACCTCCACACCAATGATATCGAACTTGACGCCCTCGTCCGAGAGCGGCTCATTGCCAAAAGTCTGGCACGACGCACTGACGCCTTTTTCGAGACTCGAGTCGACCCATAGGCCGTAGTGTCCATCACTGCTTCTATTAGCTCATTGCAAAAGAAAAGACCGAAGAATAGAGGAGGAAAACATACCCTCCACCCAAACTCAAAAACCCCGTTTCGCAAAACATCATATAATCATTAACCCCACTATACGGAAACGCCTTGAAGCGAATCTGCTCCGGCGTGACCGTCCCACTCGTCCTCCCACTCCCAGCACCATTTCCAGAGGTCGGAGAAAGCCACTTCTCGCCCTCCCCACGGCGTAGAGTCGTCGAACGCCCCGCGTTCGTTGTATCCGCGCTCGGAGGCAACGGTAACCCGGCCTTCTCCAGCACATCAGCCTCTACCCCTTCCTCACCACCATTGTCCCCATTCGCGTTACTGAAATTGCTGAGCATAGCGGTGGCAGGCGGCAACACGCTCGCCCTCCAGAGGAAACACTCCCCGGTACCATAGTAATGCGAGTCCGGGTGCGGAGGATCAGTCATGTAGGCGCCGAAGACGGCGTTCGAGGATGGCGAGGCGTCGCGGATGACGAGGACGTAGCCGGCGCGGGGGCTGCGGGTGGATGCGATATCGCGGCAGTTGTCGTATAGGGTGGAGAGGGAGGCGCCGTCGCGGTCCAGACTGTAGGCTAGGTGCCAGGTGTTGCAGAGCTGGAGGCGCGGGGGCACCAGGAGGCGGATTTCTTCGGCGAGGGAGCGTGTGAGCAGGGTGGAGGGGTCGGAGAGGGTGAGGGGGGTAAGAGGAGGGGGTTGGAAGGGGGATGCGGTGCGGACGGGGGTGAAAACTGGGTTGTTGTTGGTGGTGGTGTCGGTGGTGGTGGTTTTGCGACGCATGTTGTTGGTGGTGTTGGTGGAGGGGTCGGTGAGGCGGCGATAAAGGCCGGAGACGACGTGGGTGACTGGGTAGGAGAAGTAGGAGGCGGCGGATTGTTGGAGAGAGGAGGGGGTGGTTGCGGTGGTGCTGGTGCTGGTGCTGGTTGTGGGGGGAGGTCGAGATCCAGATCTCGAGCTTGACGAGGACGACATGCGGGCAATGACGTGGGTGTTAAGGGATTAAAGGAGGGAGAGGGGGAGATTAATAATGGGGAAAGGGGGAGATCATGCAATTGAGATGGACGGAGGAGGGGGTAGAATGGGATAGGGGAGGAGAGGATGAGGTGGTGGAGAGGAAGATAAGACGATGGGGAGATGCAAGAAGGAGGAGGAGATTGATTGATTAATTAATGTTCGTCACGCTTTGCGGATCGGCGGGTGAGCTTCTATACGGAGGATTCCTGGCTACTTTCAGTAATCAGTCGTGCTGGTGCACGTCACGGCGCATGCCAATTATCGTACAATTTTTGAGACAGAACATATTGTGAATTGGACTACGGAGATACTACTATCTGATGACGTTAATTACTAGTTTACTGTATCCCTACTTCTGCCACACCTGCTCGACAAACGCCGTTAGATCGGCCTTGAGCTCGCGTGGACGCTCCAATGCGGCAAAGTGTCCTCCCTGTCGATCAACGTCAGATTTTCAACACACGAACTCATAGCGGTATTATCTTACCTCTGTATGATCCTGGAAGAAGACTAGATCTCCTGTGGTAGCAATCCAGCTTCGAGGCACGGGGCAAAGGTCCTTAGGGAAGAACGAGAACCCGAATGGTTTGTGAATATATAATTCGTTCTGCAGCATCGTCGCTCCGTTGGGCACAGAGGCGGTGGGGGTAGTCTTCATTATTAGCCAAACATATACTACTAGTATGACGATCGAGATTGCATTCTTCAAACATACCTCACGGTAGGAATAAATAGCCCGTGGAAAACTCTCAGTGAGCCAATACAGGCTTACCATCTCAAGAATTGTCGTAGAAGGGAGGGGCTCATCCACCCATTGGAGGTATTTCTCACCAACCCTGGATTCAATCAGTCAGGTACTCTAACATAAATTTGTCGAAAAGAAGCAAACCCACCATGCGAGTAAAGCGATCGGACTGCTGGACAGCACATGGCCGATCGTACTGGGCCGAGTACTGTGCTCCAGGGCATAAGCTAGGCCATTGGTCATGAATTTCTCCATTCGCGCGAGTCCTTCTTTCTCCGCCGCAGTCAAGCTCTCCGTTGACAGGCCTTCAGGGGGAGCTCTCATTGCGCATAAGTTCACTATACTGTTAGTGTCTTACAAATGTATATGAGGGCTTATCACTTACAATGAACCGCTGGTGGAAGTTAGCAATGACTGCATCTTCGATGACGAGGTACACTAACCTTTGCAGGCGTCGAAGCTTACGCCCAGAACCCGCCCTACAAAACTACCAATATCACCTCCCTGGATAACATAGCCACTGCCGAACCCGAGGTCCTTCATCAACTGGTCTACGACCCGGGCGATGTCAACCAAGCCGAAATCCCTGTCCAGTGGGGGACCAGACGAGAAGGTGTACCCAGGAAGGGATGGAACAATTAGATGGAAAGGTAAGGTTTCAGGAGAGTACTCCTCGCTGAATAGCTGGAGGATTGGGTAGAATTCAACGAAGTTGCCTGTGTAACTTATTAGGGCAGGCTGACATGTATGCTTGCTTGGACAGAGTATATACTTACCGGGCCAACCATGGAGCAATGCGATGGGCACAGCATCCTCCCTCTGAGAAAATAAGGCAGCAAAGTGCACTGTGAGACCCTCAATCTCCGTAGTAAACTGGGGGAAAGAGTTCATTCGAGCTTCAAATGTTCGCCTGGATTGATCAGTGAGCATTGTACATCGATGGACTAGATAGGCAATCGAACCAGTCAAATTCCGAGACCCATTTCTCCCGCATGGATGAC
Organism: Aspergillus welwitschiae; assembly: GCF_003344945.1. Taxonomy (NCBI): domain Eukaryota; kingdom Fungi; phylum Ascomycota; class Eurotiomycetes; order Eurotiales; family Aspergillaceae; genus Aspergillus; species Aspergillus welwitschiae. The sequence goes on along the minus strand of NW_020798747.1, from coordinate 46,202 downwards.
AGCCATTCGGAAGTGACGCCAAACCGGCCATCTGATTGCAGGTTCTCATAGGTGGGAGGGGCGATTTTGGATAGTCGGATGAGGGTTTTCAGGTCATTCAGCTGCTCATCGGGGATGGAGACAGTGAAGGGAGTAGGAGAAATGCTGGCCGAGGAGGGAAGCTTGGCGAACGGAGCAGACATGATGAATTAATGCTAAAGAAAGTGAGGATACAGAGGAGATAGGAATCGAAAGAGAGGAGTAGTGAGAAATGAGGGGTTGCCCAGCAGAAGTATTCAAAGTGATTGATGCATGCTGGGCGGGGTCACGGCTGGTCCGAGGCTCACTCTCAATGCTAATGATTTCTCCTCCATTCAGCATCACGCAGATACGACAGTGTAAAGATTGGACAGAGCTACCGTGCTTATAAATCTTTCACTAAACCCCCTTGGCCTTTCATTTCGCATCTTCTGTCAATATTCACGTCAGCAGATACCAGCTCTTTTCCCAATGCGGATGGGTGCAGTTATTACCCGTCTAGAACATTAGTTAGTACTCCCGCCATCTATATATTCGAGAGTATGTTTACTCACGAACAATCTGGAACTTAAAAAGCGCCTAGAAGTATCTGGGGACCCAGATAATTCAAATGAGGCCAGGAAATAACTAACACTGAACACGCCCACCATCAGTCTGCGGAGCTGGTGAGGAATTGCGGCTGATTGGATTACCATCGGGGCTATCAGTAAGCTCAGCTCTAGTATGAAAGTTAAACTTGGGTTGCGCCTTTGTCACTGGCTTACCTCAATTAATTAGAGATAATCATCTGAGTTTATAGTTTCACATGCCTCCGGGACTTTATGCAACAAGCCTGGACAGTATAAATTTAACTATCAAGGCACCTCTGTACGCCTCCGCATGGCACCGAATATGGCAGCTGAGAAAATAAGGACAATAATAGAAACCCTTTATGAGAAAACAAAGACTACGTCTTTTCGGCCCCCTCTACATATAATCCTTCGTCCTCGCCTCACAAAACTCCCAAAACTCACACGCCCTCCCCGTCCCACCCTCCTCTTTCCTCTTCATCGCATCCAACAACGTCGGCGCCACAGCATCATGAAGTCTCCCCCAAGGAACAACATATGCACCATTATTTTCCAACCCCAGTTCCCCCGACAACCCCGCATACAGCACCGTATGAGCCGCCAAAGCCGGACTATGCAGCAGCGGCCAAGAGAGAAGCTTCATCCAGCGCGCATTCCTCAGAAGGTTCGTATTAGCTGCGCCTGGATTCTGCGCCACGCTGACGATGCCCTTCTCGCCGTACCGCCGGGCCATTTCCGTAGACAGGAACCAGTTTCCAAGCTTGGAGGTGACATAGTTTCGCACAGCGTCCTTCGGTGGGTTGGTCAGCTCCGACATGATGATGCCTTCGGGTGGAGCGGAGAGTTCGGCGACCTGACTGCTTGTCCAGATGACGCGAACGGAGCCCGCAGTGGTAAGTTCAGACTCAGACGATGCCGCAGCTTCGAGCAAGGGAGTTAAGAGTTGGGTGAGGAGAAATGGGCCCAGACAGTTGGTTGCGAGTTGGAGCTCGATGCCTTGTTGGGAGACGCTGCCTAGTGGGGGTTGGGACACGCCGGCATTGTTGAAGAGGAGATCGAGCTTCAATTCTATGGCGCTGAAGGTAGATACGGTGGATTTGATAGTTGTAAGGTCGTCTAGATGAAGTTCGAGAAAATGTAGCTCGCCTGTGCTGGACTTGGCATTCTCCGGGACGGATTTCTGGATAGCCAGGATGGCTGCTTGAGCGGCGGACTCTGAACGTCCTGCTATGTAGACTTTGGCGCCTTTGCGGTAGAGGACCTTCGCTACTTCGAAGCCAATGCCTGATGCGCCGCCGGTGATGAGCACCACTTTGCCCGATTGCTGGGGGAGGTCATCGGGGGTGAAGGTTGGGCGGGGAGGGAAGAATTGAGAGAATTGGGCTCCCATTGTGGAGGCTGTTACTAGTACTAGGTGTGGTAGGCATTGAGAAGAGATGGTAATTCAGTCACATATTTATATGCTGATTGTTGTTGGGTGAGACCCCTGCAGGGTATCCTTAGTCTCGTTCATCGTTATACATGTTTAGACGAGCGGACCAACCGGCGCTACTATAGAACAGACCGGCTCGGTTGTTAGCGTTGACACCCAGCTAGCTCAGCCTGCTGGGAACTTCCCTTTGTTTGTCTTGTTCGCTAGGTCCCATGCTGACCACATTTTGTCGCACAGATAATGAGAAAGAGAAGATAGACAGGGTGACTGACACTCCTCTTTCCCTGAAAAATCATCCCTCAAAAAATGAGAATCGCTAGGTCCATTAATGCTGTGGGCTGCCACTGTGCTGGCGAAGTATGCGACGTGATTGTCGGAGATGTTTTGAACCCGTCAGGATGCAGCACCATGTATGAATAACTAGTTCACTTTCGCGACAAAGACCAGATCCGCCAGCTCCTCATGCAAGAGCCTCGGGGACGGCCGGTAATGTGTGTGAATTTCGTCTTGCCCCTTGCAATCCAAAGGCCGATTGCCGGGCTTTTGATCATGGTGACCGAGGAATACCCTGCCATGTCTGGAGGCAATGCCATTGCAACTACGACTGTCCTTCTGGAGACAGGCATGGTGGCCATGACTGAACCGATCACCAAGATAGTCCTGGAAACTCCAGCAGGTTTAGTGCCTATCACTGCGGACTGCGAGGGTGGGAAGTGCGAGGAGGTCGCGTTTAACACTGTCTCTTCCTTCGTTTTCGCCCTAGATTACAAGATCGATGTCCCTACACTGGGATTCGTCTCGGTGGATATTGCATGGGGAGGGATGATCAACGGCTTTGTCGATGCAACCTCACTCGGAATCAGTATCAACAACAAAAACGGGCCGAAGTTGATCGAATACGGAGAGGGAATCACAGATGCTCTCCAAAAAGCTCCGTTCGTGCCCGTCCATCCGGAGAACCCAGGCATCAGAGGCGTTAGTATCCTCCAGTTCACAGAACCACTTTATTGGGATACTATGATGGCTGTCAATACTGTTGTGGTTTCTCCCGGGCGGTTCGATCGGTGCCCGTGTGGCACAGGAAGCTGTGCAAGGATGGCAGTGCTCCATGCTCGTGGCCAGCTCGCAGTTGACGAAGAGATTCCAGCATCATAGCATCATTGGGAGTACTTTTGACTGTTACATCCGCGGGACGCAGAAACCTGGAGACTATGACGCTATCTTGCCGACGGTCAAAGGAAGTGCTTGGATCAATTGTTTCAAGTAGATGGCGTTGGATCCTACTGATCCCTGGCCAGTGGGCTTCCGAGTTGGCGACCAATGGCATATAGCAGCGTCACAAATTATGTAGTATTAAAACGGAAAATGGAGCTGAGCATCGAAAACGAACAACATTGATGATGAGTTTATGTTCATAGACACCACTCTGACTAAGCATAGCGGGATGTGTTCCCGAAGCAGCATAAAACCCAAAACGGCAATGCAATTCAAATCCACTTGAATAGGATATAAAATATTGATATGGTATCATCCGTGACAACCATGGCTCAACACCCCTCCTCAGATACTACCATCTTCCTAGATCAGCCTCCAAGCTGTCTTCAATTCCACCCATCCTCCCCCAACCACTTCCTCGTAGGCACCTACCTGCTCTCAGAACACAAGGAAGATGACTCTGCACCAATCCAACAAACCAAAACTGGCAGTCTCCAACTATGGCACTTAGACCCTGCCACCAATCAACTGTACCCTCACCCCTAACACTAACCAAACATATAAAAAAGTGTCTGAAGCTGACAATGACGCAGAACCCTCCGCCACAAACACCCTCTCCCATATGCAGTCTTCGACCTGCATTTCCACCCCACTGACCCAACGCTAGCTGCCATTGCAACCAGCGCAGCTTCAGTGGTTTTCTTCCGTATTACTGTCCCAGAGGGAGAGGAAAATGACAGGACCCCTTTCATCAAAGAGATCCAATCTCACCAAGTCCATGAGGACCCCTCCATCCCAGCCCTCTATCTAGCCTGGTTACCGGCTGGATGGCATTCCACCACCACTTCCAATGCTGGAACTGAATATGGCTTCGCCGTAACCTTCTCTGACGGCCTGACCACCCTCTTCAACACCAAAGTCTCTCCATCTCCCAATTCCTTCTCTATAACAGAAGAATCATCCTACCCCGCAACCCAGCAAATAGAAGTCTGGTATGTAGCAGCAGCTACCTATCCCCAACCCCACTCCAATGGGGATAATATGCGCTACATCTTCACAGGCAGCGACTTCGGCTCGCTGCATACTCGCTATCTTCCAGCCCCCTCCAACACCAACAACTCCGACGAAGACAACGATGAAGCTAACATGCCCATTCTTTCCCACGACGACCGCGCCCGCCACCACACAGCAGGCGTGACGGCCATTCTGCCCCTCCCTGTGCCTATGACCGATGGGGCGCCGTGGCTTCTCACGGGGAGTTACGATGAGTCGTTGCGGGTGTACCATGCTTCCCGAAGGGGTGAGGTACTTGGGGAGATTGGGTTGGGGGGTGGGGTTTGGAGGTTGCAGATTCTTTCTACTCATTCTCGTCCCGTGGATGATTCGGAGGGGGATGTGGAGTGGACGTTCCTGGTGTTGGCGAGTTGTATGCATGCTGGTACGAGGGTGGTTAAGGTACGGGTTGTTCTTGGGGAGAGTGGGCAGGAGTGTGAAATGGAGGTGGTGGCGGAGTTTACGGAGCATGAGAGTATGAATTATGCGAGTGATGTGTGGAATTGGGGAGGGCATAAGGGAGGGGAAGGAAGGGAGTTGAAGGTTGTGTCGAGTAGTTTCTACGATCGGAGAGTTTGTGTGTGGCGGGTTAATGTTTGAGCAATCTACACAAGTTTCGGAAATAAGGAGATAATAATGGTTTATGTTATGTTCGTAAAACGCTCGAGAGGTCATATGCAGAAGTGAACATCAACAACAGGTATACCAACGAAACACGCCCCGTCCCGAAACGAAACCCGAGAATGAAATGATTATAGATGAATCAAACGATCGTCTCCAGCTCGCGCGCATAGCCAATCGCATTCTCGATAATTGTACCGCTGGCCACGAGGATATCCTTCTCGGACCGAGCAGCCGCCTCGGGCTCGACGGGGAAATAGATGCGGCCATCACGGAGAACCCAGCCGCGCTGCTGGGCGAACTCGATCACGGCGCCCTCCGAATCGAGGAAGAGGAGGTTTTTGGCGTTGGAGATGGGGAGCGAGGGGTACGCCTTTTCGGAGCAGTCTGCGATTTCGCTGCGGATGGTTCCGACCAGGACCTGCATCATCATAACATTAGCTACCCGCCACCTCGAGACAGTACCAGGCAGGGTATACTCACATTCGAGAACAGCGCAAAGTCCTCCGACGGCACACGCTCTGAGTTCGTCTCCCGCCACACCTTATCGTAGCTTCCCTCCATCAGGTTCCTCTCCAGCTCAACGGGGTACTTGATGAACGGATCATCCTCAACGCTCTTGCCCTTCAGACTTGCCTCCTCGACCAGACCCTCCAACACCGTGTGGAAGCTCGTGCTGTCGCCCATGCTCAGGAGCAGCAGCAAATACAAGCCTGTGATCTTGCTGCGCTGGCTACTGCGGATGTCGACGTGGCCGGCATTCGTGCTGTCCCGCTCCAGGTCGTAGAACGGCTGCAGCTGCTGGTAGTATCTTGTGAAGGTGGGTGCGTCGGTCTGTCGGATGGAGGCGATGGCTCCGAGCTCAAGAACCTCACGGGCCTGGGCGACCAGCTCGGCGGGTGCTGACGGCGTGGGAATCAGGACATTCTGCAGGAGGAGGGCGCGCTTGCCGCGACTGAGGAGGTCGTTGACGGCTTCGAATTGTTGCCGGCCGAGGGCGCTGTGGAGCTCGGCCACGATGGCCTTGAGGTCGTTGGCCATTTTGGATTAGATGGAAATTATCGGCTGTCTAAAAGTATATGTATGAGGACTTAAGGACGGAGAAATAAGGAGGATAGTGTAGTTGAATTGGTGTGATGATTATGTGGTTTGGAGATGGAAGTGCTGGTCGTGACGTTGGCAGCCGCAGCTTCCAAGAGCTTCGGAGAAATCCGTCACGTGATGTCATCTTATGCAAAACTCCGGAATCGAGCTTATCTTGTTTACACCGGTCGATCTTTTCCTGTTCTAAACGCCCGCGGCCATTGGGTTCTTGCAAGTAATTATTCATTTTCATAATCCATTAGATATTGTCGCGTAAAAGGAACCCGCCATTCTGCAGCTTCTGAAAGACGCCCTCCGGGTCGTACTTGGCCGCCACCTCCTGCATCAGCTTGATATTCTCGGCTCCATAGCTGCCAAGAACCTTCTGAGAGCCAGTGTCAAAGGTCATGTACTTGAAGTCCAAGAGGGTACCTTTAGTCTTAGCTAGAGACTGCACTGTTTTGGATATGGTATCTACGGCCTTTTGCGCCGCGGCATCGTCACTACCGTCTTTGGGCCACTCATAGGCGAAACCTACCCTATTGATTGCGGGATATCCGTTAGTCCTGTGCCTGATCTTAGGAACAATGGGGAATTGAAGAAAGCTTGCAGCACTCTGGGACACTTTGAATGCTCATGATATTCCCTCCTTGATCTTTACCAGCCTGAATATCAGCCGTACCAATTGGATGAATAGTGTAATGCAGGGCAGCACCAGTCGGGAGGGTCTTGCAGACTTCGAGCCACGTCTTATACACTTGCTCATAAAGCTCCCTCCTGAAAAGCCTGGGTAGTAGCCGTGCAAATGGAACACTTATGACCCCGCACCAGGTAAGTTTTGCAATGGACTAGTGATTGTCGCCTCCGTAGGATATGTACTCACTTCTGGGACGCTTGGGCAAATGACAGCAGCGTGCCGTTAGTGGATGGCAGCACCGTAGTCACCAGGCTTCTGAGGTTGTGAAACGGCTCAAAGGCCTTCGGTGGCTCGGCTGGGTGGTCCCGTAGAACATGACCACCGCGACAAATCCGTTGTTGAAGTTGGCAAACAGCGCAATCTTGGGATCCTCTTCCATGGCCTGGTGAACTGCCGCAGTGGTCTGGTTGGTGGCTACATGGTTCTCCGGATTACATACATTGATGTTTTATTGGATCTTGATCAGCAGGTGAGGTTCAAGGTCGAACAGTGTGACAATGCCTGTTTGGCATGTTAACAATTGATGGTATCCATGTGAGGAAAGGTGCTATACATACCGAAGTCGGAGCCGGAGCTCTCAAGGGCGCAATGAAGGTCGGAACTCCCCTTCGAGTTGGCGTTGATGAGGCTGCCATCGTCTATTAGGACCTGAGAAATAACTTGCTGTCAATTTCCTGTCCTTGAGAAAGAGAAAGACGGTAAGAAGCTTGCCTCAAAATTCTTCTTGCCATCACCACCAAGTCCGTGGAGATTAGGCAAAGCCCCCATTCCCGCTTTGTGTAATAGTCAGCCAAGTATTGCCATCCCCTTCAGAAGCAAGCCTGTTCTGCTCCATCAGTCCCATTGAAGCACCCTGCAAAGCATTAAGGATGCAGCGTGCAGCCAGAAAGATACATACCTCCGAAAGAAATCCACCTAGTCTCCACCTGAGGCTCTCTACTCCCAATAGCCGACAACCCCTGCTCCTCTAGCCAGGTATATATTTTGTTTCGGGTATTTCCTGACCTAGGTTGTGCTTTCTGATCGGCCAATAGTTCCTTGGACTTGAGCTGTTAAATGTTTAGTACTATGGCAGTATCACTAGTACTACTGAACCGTATGTTTGAATTGTAGCCGGTGGTGCGGACGGCGAACTTAGTGCCTGTTCTTCGGATAATAGCTAAAGCCTTGGTCAGTTCCTGGACAGAGTTTAACTAGATGTACCCAGCTGCAGGGGTCCAGCAAGTGTGCGACCAGGGGGGGTAACGGCAGCTTGGTACCTGTCGGCAAATTCATTCTTGTTGTTGTTGTTGTTGTTCTTGTTGATGGGTGTTACTATACTGCCAGTGGTACCAGAAAAGAGAGACCGCAGCTGGTCCAAGGCAGCAACCGCCATGATGGAGGAAGAGAGTCTCACTGTTTTCCTGAGATTGTTGATGCTGATCATCACTATTGGGGCAGTTAGTTTCCGCAGGTTGTTTACCTCTCGCCATTGCTTAGAAAGCCAAGTCCCTCTAGCTGAGCAGCAGCCCCACGCAAAGTGCCAGCTGAGGCGAGGTGGGGAGGGTTTGCTTTACAAGTAGCGATGATAGATACGCCACACCCTAGCACTACTTTGTAGAAGCTAACTCGTCGTTGTAAGCAGAAAAGTCCAAGAAAGCGAGAGAAAGGGTACTCTATGGCCTACAGAACAGGTCGAACTTCTGCTGAAGCTGAACAGGAGCAGTTTCTTGCGGCTAGAAGATCATCATCGTGTCTATGTCCGACTCCTGAGGCAGGTCCAGCTTGATTCTAACGCCGCGTTTCCATCCGCCCACCACGATGCCATTCAGTCTGAAGCTGTAGCCATTGCTCATTCTTATTGTCTGCTGGCTCTTCGGGGAAGGACAACGCTTTCATCCTGCGATGGCGTCGTCCCGCCTACAAAATCACTTAAGGGCAGCTGAATAGTCATCGACCTGGACCTCCACATATGTATCTGAGATACCAAGTTAACCACCATGCTTGAGTCGAGACTAGTACTAGTCGTGTTGGTATTGAGCTGAGCAGTCAATCAACGCTAGTTCACTGATCATCCCGCTCTTTCCCTTTTCAGCACCCACTTATGCGTCCATATGACAGAGCTGAGAGGCTAGATAGTAGATCTCTCAGATTCTGGGATTGCGAGCTAAGCAATCTCTTTTCTTTTTGCTTGAGGGGCCAATGAGATGCACTGGGAGCCGCAGCCTCCATTTTCTGTGGCGCATGTCCCTCTTCAGCTAGCCTTCCTGTGAAATCTCGACATCAGGTCTGAATTCCGGCAGTTGTAACTGGGGTTTCCTGCTATTAAGTGTTGCGACCCAATCCTCCAAATAGAGGGTGACAGTGAAGAAAATAATAAAGAAATCCCAAGTCACATTCTCAAAGTTACCTAATGGATCCTATATCTGCCTTGAGCGTGGCATGCGCTGTTTTTCAGTTTGCCGACCTCGGCGCCAAAATTCTGACGAAAGGGCGTGAGCTCTACCAGTCTCACTCAGGGGCTTTAGAAAGGCACGCTGAGCTCGAGAAATGCGCTGAGCAGTTGAGCGCCTTGGTCAATGAATATTCCAAGGGGGCAAATGCGCTTCCTGAAGCCCTGGGGAAAGGTATGGAGGATATCATCGATGAGTGCAATTTGACTGCTGGGTTATTGTCAAGTCTATTGAATGGCTTGAAAATTCCAGAGAAGTCTAAGGGTATTTTGAGGGTATTTAGAGCCGGGCGACAGGCGGTCCGAACGGCGGTCCGACAATCGCAAATCGATGAACTTAATGACAAGATGATGGATCTACGGGAGAAGTTACAAGCCTATATGTTGGCAGTACTACAGTAAGATTTACCCCCCCCTACGAGCTTATATATTGTATCTGGGCTGATGGGCCTTGTAAGAAATCAATCATCTTCGACACAAGAGACGCTCAAGAAGCTTTCGTCAGATAGCGCGCAAAGGGAAAACAATATTGCATCCCAGCTGAACGACATGAGAAGGGAGATGCTCAGTATTCTCCAAAAGCCAGATAGCTCGCTCTTTCTTGCCTCAGATCTTGAGAAGCTTGTCCCAGTCCTTTCCAACCTAGTGGACGAAAGCCGAGCAGTGACTTGCAAAACTGAGATCCTGTCGAGCCTTTACTTCCCGGAGATGAAGGAAAGATATGATCAAATCAGAGACTCAGAATACTCCTTTGAGTGGATTCTTGGGTCAGGCAGATGCAACGATACATCGGTACCCAGGGTGTACTTTGTGGATTGGTTACATAGCCAGAAGGCAAACGATAACACATACTGGATAAGTGGGAAACCAGGCTCTGGGAAATCGACTCTAATGAAGTTCTTATACAATCACGATCAGACACGAGCAATTCTCAAAGAGTGGGCTGGCCAGCAAAAGCTTGTCATCAGTGGGTTTTACTTCTGGATATCTGGCGGATCACGGCTACTGAAGTCCCAGCTAGGCCTTCTCCGATCACTCGTTTTCGAAGTGTTCTGGCATATGCCAGAGGTTATCGAGTACGCGTGTCCGGAAAGATACGCTAAGGGTCTCAAGCCGATGCAATATGGCTCGCTAGCATGGACACTCAATGAGCTACTAGAAGCTCTAAAAAGAGCCACAACAAATGCTCAGAGTAACACCCGCTTCTGCTTCTTCATTGATGGACTGGATGAGTGTGACGGTTATCCTCAGGCCATGGTTGACCTAATCCGAGACCGCTTTCCAAAGTCGCCGGACATAAAATTCTGCCTTGCCAGTCGAAAGTGGAATGCTTTCATCGACGAGTATGGTGACGTACTAGGAGAAAGGGAGATCCCCAGACATCTCTATCTAGAAGATTTGACACAAACAGATATCCGAAGATACGTTCAACGGCGACTCCAAGCCCAGCGGCGCTTCCAGCAATGGCATAGGGGGGACCCTGTTTCGAGCAAAAGGCTCATTGAAGACGTCGTTAAAAAGGCGGAAGGAGTGTTTCTTTGGGTCACTCTTGTGGTCGAGTCTCTTATAAGAGGAGTCCAGAACAAAGATCATCTGGCCACACTGCAAGACAGACTGGATAAAATCCCCAGTGAACTGCCGGATTACTTCGCCCACATGCTGCGTAACGTTGAGGACATATATAAGGTGGACGCAGCTAAGATATATCAAATCATGCTAAACACGACAGAGCAACCATATCTTCTCCTATTTTCGTACCTGTGGGAGCGTGATCCACAATTCGGGACTGTCATGGAAACCAAGCCATTCTCATTACGCGACATAAACGGGATGAATGATGATTTACGTGTTCGACTTAATGCACGCTGTACCGACTTGCTTGACATTGTCAAAGACTCCAGGGTCCACATCATGTGGGAATCCAAAGTGGCTTTCTTGCATCGGACAGTGCGTGATTACATGAGAAGTGCGGAAGCACAGGAAATTCTGGGAAAGTGGCTCAGCCAATCCAAGGCTCATACAAGCTTCAACCCAGATGCGTATATCTGCCAATCGGCTGTAGCGCATATCAAACGCGCCCCACGGAAACCGCAGTATCTCTCTGAACAGGGACGTGTCAGTCAGCTCGTGAATCAGTTCGCTTACGCCGCCAGGAGAATTCAAAAATCATTGGGAGACCCTCAGATCGAACTTATGAACTCATTAGAAACAACACTAAACGACTATCGTCAGTCACAGCGTCTCCATGCAACTACTTACCACACATCCTTCTGGTATAGCAAAGCGAGCTTCCTTCAATGGGCGGAGAAAGAACAATTAGACCTATATGTCTCGTATAGACTTAGCAAGGATCCGGCCGGAGAAGAGGATCTAAATGAACCAAGATTACTAAGACGAAGGCAGACCTTTGACGAGCCTGAACCAAAGAACAACCGAACAAAGTCTCAGCGGAGAATGTAATGTCGAATGAATGACACGGGGGGTTAGGAAGCCAAATGGAAGGAAAACCTGTTGTGGAATGTATTGGTTGGCTTTAAGAGAGCAGTACAGTGTACCAAGTACATAGAATAATGAATCGTTGGATCGTATCTGGAGGAAAACAGGAGTTCGGTGATATAGAAAGCAAGCCAGCACAGAACGGCTCCAAGGCCTTAGCCTACTGTGAGAGCCTGGAACATGATATTCCACACTCGAGTTTCACTCGAACAATATTGGAGTCAATCTCATCGCTGGCTTATGGCATTGTATCCACGAGGATTCTACGAATGGCATGGCGCCTATGCTTTGGCTATGCTACCCCCTACATGGAGTTTCTACAGCCATATCTGATATAGCACAAGACATCAATAAAATTCCCAAATAATCACACATTGCAGAAACACATGAACAGTTCTATACATATTGCCATCCAGCATCCTTCAAACAAACCAACTACCTTATCTCACTTTCAACACCATCCTCAGCATCAAGCCAAGATCTCCTTCCCATTCTCCTTCAAGAACGCATCCACGGAAGTAAGTCCCTCCGCCAAAGCCCCCAAGTCCTCGCGACAGTTACTCACACCATCCCCACCGGGCACCTCATCGGCCCATCTTGACGAAGCAGCACCAAGATGCCCCTCCTTGATCATCCCATCCACGACCTCATCGTCCAAAAACTCCACCTTTACCTCTTCACCCACCACCTTCCCAATCTTCCCCGCCAACTGCTCCACCGTGACCACCTCCACCGCGACATCAATAGCCTTGTTCGCAAACCGCTCGGGCTCCTTAACCGCAGCCGCAACCACAATCCCCACATCCCGCGCATCCACCAACGGCAGCTCCGTCCCGGCCCGATACGCCACGCGCAAGACCCGCTCTTCCTTGAAGCCAGGGAACATGAAGTCCCGCACCGACGGCAGGAGATTCTGAAGGAAGTGGCCCGGTCGGATAATCGTCCAGCGGCCCCCATTCTTCGCTGCCGCAGCCTCACGGACACGGTTCTCCAGCGCATGCTTCTGGAGCCAGTACTCCTTCATTGGGTGCGCACCGCCCTCCCACCCGGGGAATGACTCATGCTGGCCTGTCTTGAGCGCTGTAGAGAGAATAATATGCGAGATCGTGGACGATTCCTGCGCAGCGAGGATCACGTTCTCCATGCGCTTGAGATCGAGCTCACGGTTGCCGGTTTGCACTTCGGTGAAGAACACGGCGTCCACGTTTTGTGTCGCCGTGCGGAGAGATTCCAGGTCGTCGAGGTCGCCTGTGATAAGGGTCGCGCCTTGTTCTGCGAGTTGGACTGCAGCGCTGCTGGCTGGGTTGCGCACGTAGGCGGAGACGGAGTGACCTGCCGATAGGCAGTGCTGGACGACGCCGCGGCCTTGGTTGCCGGTGGCGCTGAGGACGAGGATGCTTTTGGGAGACATTGTTTGTGTTTGGTTTGTGGAAGTGTTGGGCTGAGGTGTGAATTGTGATTGATAGGAGTGTGGTTGGCATTGAGGTGGGTGCAGAGGGAGAGATTTATAGTTGTCGTGCTGCCTAAGCTGTTGCTTAGTGCTTACTCCGTGTATAGTAATCCTTTCGATCTTACGGACGGGTGAGGATGTCATGTCTCACCGTAGTAAGTTGTTGTAGTGCGAGGCTGTATGGATCTGGGTCGGTAAGCTTATTTGTTTCAAGCTTGATCAGCTTATTTCGTATTTTCTGGATTACTACTGCGGTAAAATTAGCGGGTAAAGTTGGTAGTTAGCTGGTGTGCTCGAGCACCCTGAGTACCACAAGCACTAGCAAATTCTGGAGATCGACCTTCTGTCTCCAGCTTTGTACTCTAATTTCTGCATATTGCCCAGCTTCTGTTTTATGAAATATAATCGCACTTGAGAAGAATTAATGGCGTTGACCTTAAACGGACAAAAACATCAACAACACAAAATAGGCCATCGCGCTGCAGTACTAAGCAGACTGCGCCAACTGCTCCAGAGTCTGATACAGAGGCGTCCCCAGCCCAGTAACCGGATCCCATCCCTTTGTGGCATTCCAACTGGCATACGGGACAAGAGCTCCTCCATTTGACCCGTCACAACCCACTGATCCGCCGTCTACGATATCCGTGAATCCTTTCTGGTCGAGTGAGTACAGCCAAGGATTCAGAAACCCTAGCGTAGGTTTACCCTGCTCGAGACGTGCAGCGTTCAGTCGAGAGATGACTGCTGCAAATACAGGGGCGGCAGCACTGTAAAATTATCAGCTCGTTTGATTCTCACAATTGTTTACTTGGTAGGGCCACTAACCTTGTTCCAGCAGTTTGTAGCCATTGCCCATGGTCCCTGATTACATAGTTGCTAGCCTGGGCCGACACATCAGGAATACCCCGTCCGTCTGGATTATACAATCCTTCCCATTTATCTCCTAAGCGGGCAAGGTACGCTTCCACACTCGCATTCTGGTACGACGGTCGAGCAAAGCGCTCGGAGAACCCTCCACTCGAAAAGTCCACAGCCTTTTCCGGCCCGACGCCCTCAGTCCCACCCACGGATGTAACAAACGGGCACGACGCCGGAAAGATAGGCTGAAAGCGGGTCCTCTGGCTTCCGTCGTTAGATACACACGATCCTCCGACGCCCGAGTCTCCGCTGCTGAAGATCACCGAGACCCCGCGTGCACCTAATTGGGCAAATAAATTGCACGTGGCTTCTGTGTATTCCTCCGGCAGACTTTGCTCATCCTCGCCGTAAGACGTGCTAAGCACTGCAGGAAGCTCCTCGTCCGGAAGACCGACCAGATACTGGAGCTGTTCGAGATACGGCTCGTTGGTCGAGCCGTCGGTGCTCACCGTACCCGAGTCCGAGACGGATGGCGCACGTCCGGCGGTAGTGTAGAAGGTCGCGTTAGCGTCAAATGCCATGGAGAGGGCGTATTGGATGTCGAGACTGGCTTCTGTGCTTCCCTCTTGTGAGTTTTGTGGGTTTTGGCCTCCGTTGATTGAAACTACGGAGAAGTCGGCGTCTATGCTGTTTGGAGAGTATACATCTAGAAATTCCTCGAGGTCACTGTAGCGCGCGTACTGGTCCAGATAGCCGGAAATTCCGAGGACATTTCTCGAGTCGGGACTCGCCTTGGTGCTAGGTAAACCATAGAGCTGGCGAAGGCAAGTGGGCGTCACGCCTGTTAAGCAGTCTTCGCTTATTTCATCAATGTTAACCGACACTGGCATGAGGCTCGGTAGGCTGGTTTGTGTCTTAGGTCGGCCGAAGCGAGTCGTTGGCTGGATCATTTGCAGATGAGCATCGACTTGCTCGGGAACGGAGTACTTGAGGGTCCTAATTTGGGTTGTGTTTGTTTCCAGGTGATGGAAGTTGTAAAAATCGGTCTTCATCATTGATTGTGCTTGGGCCAACGGGACTGTGAAGGCGACCCAATCCCCGCGATCTTCGATGGCATTTGGTGGAACATGCTCCGACTCAAGCCAAGAGAAGATGATCTTTGAGACCTGGTCGGATGGGCGCATAAAGGCCATGACATCGTTGCGTTTCATATGCCGTCCATAATCCCGGTGACCGGGTGTCGAGATATCGATGACTTTCTGCTCGAATTCCGCCTTGTACTCGTGATGCATCGACAACCAGAACTTCATCGGAGTAAATGGCGGGGGAGCTGCGCCTTTTGTCCATCCATCGGGGATGCTGTTCAGTTGGTCTACCACGACATAATCAGGAGCTGTGGCTACAGCAGTGCGTAAGAGGGACAGAAGTCCCAAGATATAGTTGACATATATCATCGTCGCTTGAATGTCGCATTAGTTTCGAGTTCTGGTACCTGCGCAGTTCCAAACAGAGGTGTCTTAGACCTTTGCCCGCCTGCGGATCAAATCGCCGCAGAAACCGTCCTGCGCTCCTAAAAAGTGTCGCGCCGCGGTCAACTGTATCTATGTCTCTCGATGCAAACCAAAGAGACCGACAGTTGTTGTCGAAAAAGGCCCTCTTCTCGGCCGCGATACTTTTTCAAAATGTCGGTTATGCCAATAAGGCGGGGCCCTGTTGATAGTTTCATCAATCCGGTTGGAGAGACGCGGTAAAGTTATCGTGCAATCCAGAGGACATGGAGAATGTGACAGCGTGTTCACCAACACACAGAGCATGTAACTCCGCAGATCCACGGACACTAGACGCCAAGGTTGTTGAGAAGAGGTTCATGAATTGCCCGCCTATGGCCATGAATTAGCATTCTACGATATGCGTATTGAGTGTCTTTTAAGCGAAACCAAAGTATGATAGTGGTCCGAAGCTTCGATGTCCTTGGCGGCTGCGAGAGTCGCTTAGAAAGGCGGTCCGGTCGGGATCGAGTCTATTCAGAGCTCAATACGCGGTTATTTATTGACTCCCTCATCTAGCAAGGGGCGTCTGGAATGCGCCAGTCAGGGCATGCGGGAGGCTGCAGTTAGCTTTCCATGGAAGATAATTCTATGGTTCTCTGTCTAGAGTCATGGGGTAGATGAATGAAAAAATATAGGTAGTGCAATTGATGGAAACCTTCAGTGTGAATACTCTGCGCTTGCTGGGAGTACGTCATAACATTTAATCACGTATTAATGAGCTCGCAGTGCTTGCTTGGTCCAAAGGACAAAGAATTGGGGACTGACACCTTTCAACAAGCAGTTGCTCATAGCAGTTGCTCTGGTCCGCCACCTCCTTGTGATAAAGCCGTTGCTCGGACTAGTCCTGTTGCATTCCCATTATGCTGCCTAATTGACTCTGACAATTTGTTTATTAGAATAGGACTGCTGTGTTATGCGGACAAACATCCAGCATTATGGTTCCCAGTCATCGACTAATACTTTCACGAGGCTTATGCTGAAGCTGTTCGATGGTATCTTATTGGCACTGTTTAATTAGGTTCTCTAACGTGGGGAAGAAAATGGAATTCTCTCAGTATACTAAATTAAATAAGTAATAGGACAAAAATAAGAATACTATTTAATTTACGTTATATGTATTTCTGACCAGTTTGACTGCAGATGGTTAGTTTACCCCCGGCCAGGACACTCATAACCGATGTTGTAAAGAGTGTTGATCTTGAAAACCTCCCCATGGCATATGGAGCTTAGTTTAGCTCGTGGGAGGATCAGCACGAAGATAAGTATCTACCAGGCACAAGGATTCAGCTCCGTCACTAAATTGCGAAATGGGCTGTATCAGAAGGCGGAAGATGTATATTTTAGTTTCGCGTTGACCAGCCTTCCACATCGAAGAGCACCAGTAACGGACTCTTAGATAGCAACTTCTTCAGCCTCGTTCTGAGGCTCCGAATAATCCATGCTATCATGTCGGTGATCTGACCTATGATGTATCATCTTGAGAGTGATCGGAATATTGTCCGGAAGATCCCCGGGAAACCAGCATCTGGATAGTTTTAGCCTTGGACCAGCAGGGAAGGTCACTAACCGTTGTCGGGAACTTAACCAGGGGCAGAAGGCAAACTATTAGTTCGTCCCAACACTCGAACTCGTGTGAATGTGAATTACGTCGTCCTTTTTGGATGCTGGCACCGAAGGGGGTCATGTGCTAAGCTAGCAATTTCTGTACTTCGAGTGACTAACTAATACAACAATTGTTTGATTCATCGCCGAAAGAGGTTGGCCCATCCAGGCTGCTTAGGTCCGGGGATAAAGGGCAAGACATATATACACCGTAATAGTTTTCATTGCCCACCATGTGCTAGTTTTCTACTGTTCGACCAGGCCCTCAAACAGCCGGAGTCAAAGTCATGTTGGAGACGAAGGATGTCGCCGTGCAGAAAGGAAACGCATCTCCACGGCAGGAAAGGGGCAAAGGAATGAGAAGAGCTAAATGGAACGAAGTTGAAGGCAAAAGAATCTACTAAAAGAAGAGACGTTGGTGTGGTACCTCAGGCAAAAGCCCCACCCAAAATCCGGATATGAACTATCAGCTGGAAGAGACGGTTGGCTGGCATAGTTCTGGGCAGGGGGCGCTTGGGGCTGATTATACATATTATGTATTTCATATCTACTGTTCTACTTAGCATAATTTTGACCTTCTTGCATCAAGCAGCCAGTCGTACTCGGTTCCAGGTTGGGGAGCTGACCCTGCTTTTTCTTTGTTATTGTTGTGAATAGAGGCTTGATCATGGAGACAGTAGAGCTTCGTTTATGGAATTTATTCCATATACAATCAGGCTGATTGATAGTCAACTTTTATATAAGCCCTCATTTCTTCAGATGTGAACAATAATAATCATCGTTCCTTTGAATCACAACACTCCATGATGCGGATTCGTGCCAGCCTGCTGAAGTTCTTCCAAGTTGTACGTAAAGTTTAATGAATCAGCCAGCAGGAGCCCACTCATCACACGTTCTCGCATGTCCGGCTCCATCCTGAAGAACCCATGCGGCCATAGCATTTGTGGTAGGTAAATGCCGACGAAAGTGGTCTCGGAAACATCCGATATGAACCACATAGTGAACGCGTATGGCACCGCAAAGGAGAAAGCCTTTGCAGAAAGGGCCTGGTACCATGCGCCATTTCCTGGATCGTAAGGGCCCACTGCGAGCGAATCCGGGGATCTCTATTGCGCGGTGGTCCGGGGAATCTAAATATTCGTGGAGCTTATGAGCTTGAGATACTCAGGGTGAGGAAGCCCTGTCGACAACTTGAGTGTGGCTTCATTGCTCAACGTTAGTCTCCGTGTTAGGACAGATTTTAAGTTTTTAGACCACCTTCCGAGCCGTGCAAAAGTAATCCAACTACTGATTGTGAGAGCACGAAGTAAAGGGAGACCGAAAGTAAAGGGGCACAATTGTCATATCTGTCTTTCCCTTTTTTCATTACTAAGCATAGGAACACCCCTTGCCCGACCCTTCAATGGTGCTTCTCAAATCCTGGGATCCGCCTAGACTACACGGCCAACGAGTGTAGTGGTCCAAGCATGAGTGTCACTAGCACTCACTAGAAGACACACTGCAGCGGAGATCAGGGCAAATAAGGTTAAAAAAACACACTTGACCAGTTGGACGAGAAAACCCCGCGGTTATCACACCACTACAACGTCTATCCTCCTGGTAGACATTCACTGATTGGTATAAAATTGGTGGTCTCTGCCCCCACGGAACCATACTCCTGTTCTCGTGAGTACTGGTTTCACAACCGATGACGGCTTGCACGCAGGCAGCTTGCAAGCAATGCCTTCCGCCTAGAACTTGCCAGATAGTTGCCCAGGTCGTGGTGGTTAATGGCGTCGGTGTGAGAGTCACGTGTATGTAGATATAGGCAGACGTTTTGAGACAAGAAATCCCTGGCTTGAAAAGGCCCGAACCACCTGAGATTACTAACAAAGAAGATACCCGAGTATCTTCTTCCATCCTTGACGTCTGACATTCATTCCATCAACGACCGGGATTCGGCCTTCATCGTGTGCTAGGGGCTTTGGGGCTTATCACAATAGGTATTCAAGTTACGATAATACTGGGGTCAACTTGCTCTGACAACGGCGGCATATTGACGTCTCGGTGATGACCTCTTTTCGACGAGATAACCGGTCATCGCAGTAACCATATGGAGCTGGTCTGGTTTTATGTGGTCATGGCCGGGTATTCGCCTTGCTGCTCCGGTCGGAAGTGTCACCGATGGCCTTCATCTCATCGGCATAAACCGATTGATGTGACTGTAATTGTCCCATTAGTACACAATCGATCTGCGGTTTCTTTGGTGGTTCGAGTGGATGCGACTTGCCCAGGCATCATTGTGTTCCAAACAATACGCTTCGACTCACGCTAGCTAGCGGGTTACCTCTCCGCAAAAGATCATCCATCATTTTCATCGCGCGTGTCTCGCCACTGAACCGGGTAGCCAACGGAAGTCTACAGTTTCATATCAGTGGTCATCCCATCGCGCGCAAAGGTTTATCTCTCCTGGTCGAAAGACAGCATATCCAAACGGGCGAATGATGGAGATTTTGACGATCCCATTCCATCTTGCCCGGGCATTGCCAAGGGTTGTGTGAGGATCACTCGTGTACGCAGAGGTAGACAGCGTCTTCAAATGGAAAGATCAAAGTATAGTCGACTCTAGATACAAGACGTAGCGCGAGGAAGCAAGAAAAAGGAGAGCTTCCTCGCGTCCAGGGGAAACCCAGGTTGCCAGTGAACATCCAATGACATATAGTTCCCGCCACGAACCAGAAAGAGACAATTTATTTGGAACAATGATGTGCCGGTGGTTTGCTCCGATCATTTGGAAGCTAACTATTCGCCCTTCGTTCCTGCTTCCACCTTGCCCCTTCTCAGCACATCATCCATCGCTTCCTCGAGTGCTTCGGTAATCCTCTCAACTTCTCCGATAGAACCCTAACTTCGACACGATTCGCGGTGAGAGCACGCGTACAGTCCCGGACGTACGTCAAGAGATACCTGGTTATGTTGAGGTATCGCGGTGACTGAGCCCTATGACAGGGATCGGGGACAGATAGATTCAAGGCAACTCGCCACTGTAAAGATTGAATTCTTAAGCTGAAAACACCGTTCAATCTGGCTATCACTCTCGGTTAAGAAAGTGTCTCTTGCTCACGTATGCCCACCACTTCTGTGGCAAATCTCTCACAGAGAGGAGAATCTTCTATCGGAGAAAAAGTAATTTTTCACTAACTGGAAGGTAGGTGCATTATCTTCCTGGTAACAGAAGAATATTCGGGCTTTATATGCGTGCCGTAACCGAACGAGGCCCGCAGGACCACCAAGACTCCATTTTAGAGAAGGCTGTCGCCAAACGAGGGCTGCAGGCTAGGCATGGGCCATATGCATTACTACTCTCTCACATAGGCCAGATCTGCGACTATTTCTCATACAAAAATGCACGTGAATACCTTAACAGCAGCCGGAAGCTCAATAAGTAATAGAGATCTAACGTGTATCTGCAGAAGATTCGGGTTCAGGGAACATCAATTGTTCGAGTGTGACGGTAGATTCGAAAGCGAATAGCCTACCCCGAGTATCAAGACGATTAGGACTTTGAAAATGATACCAGGTTCGCCAAGTAGAGATGGTCATAGAGTAGCGAGATACAAGGGGGTGCAGAACAAAGCTTAAACGTACTCGTCATTATCGAACGATCCGCCAGCTGACACTGGGGCAAAGGGACTCAACAGTGTCGCGAAGGCGTCAAACATCTCCAAATCGTCCTGACGTGCATCATCTGGCAGCTCTGGGATAGAACCAATCGTAGAATCACGCGATGACTGAGGCATATAGTCCCTGGGAGCTGTCGCGGGGGCAAACGTCCGGTGGTATATCCAGTTCTTTGCCTTGGTGAACATTCTTGAGAGTATTTCAGCGCCAAAGTACACAGATTTGAGTTCTTCAATGACCATCATGCAAAACTCAAGGTTGTGGCGTCCCATACGTTGCACCATCTGCTTTTCAGACGTGGCGTCAAGCAGATGGATTTGCAATGCGGGAACCAAGGCAATGCAGCTAAAAATATTTAGCACCCTGTCTCTTAAAGGCCATAATCATCCTTTGATAATGTACGTACACCATCGCTTGAGTGTTGCTGATCATGTCAGCACCGATCATGTTGCCAAGGATCCTGTTGGTGTTCGTTGCAGCATCTTTGGTCCTCCGCAGTACAGTTGATGTCCACTCGTCCGCAGAGAGATCAAGCGGCTTATCAAAAAGGAACGGCCGGTATAGGGTAAGCAGAACGGAACTATAGCTTCAGCGTCAGCCTGCCGAGGAACAAAATCATGGTTTCGCTTACTCTAGATACAGCTCTAGATGGTACATGTGTAAGGAGACGACGTGACTGTGTCCGTGAGCTATAGCGTGATCCTTGCGAAAAGAATACTGTCGGATGGTATCGTCCATGTGCTGTATTTCAGTCTTACCCGGTCGTGTCCGCTCCGCTCGATTTTGCCATGAGAGAATCTTCGCTAAGGATATCGTAAGTGTTAAGAGCTCCGTCCATAATTTGGACAAGTCCTTAGTGCCTTCTGGAAGGTACTTCTTCCGAATACACTCCGGAATCCCAGCGAGCAGATTATCGGAATCGTTGGCATGTGGCATTCGGGTACTGCAGTCAGCTAGATTGATTCGCATAGGCCTGCCCATGCCGGCAGAGAACCACGCTTCACGGTAAAAGCAGCTCCACCACAACTGCCTCCAGATGCTGCTGTCACTTGTCGGGATCGCTTTACTGTGTTTTCGACCTGTATCGGGATGCCGATGTAGCCCTATCGTTTGGCATAGACTGATAGCGATGCCGTTCCAATGCCAAGGTCCGGTTCTGTCTTCGGTGTCCGAATACCAGAAGCCTGTCAGAAGTACCGCCTGGATTAGAGTAATCTTCCTTCTCTCATACTCCGCATCATAAAGAGCCTATGTGACTTTGGTTAGCTAGTACTGTCTCTCCAAATCTTGCATTATCGAGCTACGACCTTAGCTCGGATATACATTGCACGCTTCATGTCTTTTCGAGACGAGAAATTGGCTGCTTTTAGGGTGTTGTCATCTGCGAACTATTTCTCATGTTAGGGTGCCAACGAGGGAAGTAATGGAGTGAGTGCTACCCATACATTTGCAGCAGCTAGGAACATGCTCCACAACAGGTGTACGCTTACTTCGCTGCGTTCATTTTCGAACGTATCAAGAAACGAATGGGCGTCAACAACGGGAAAAAAGGGATGCACATAGTAGAAGTATGTCCGGATCATCATTTCGCAGACAGCAGGAGTGGGGAAGTCGAACACGCCCTTACGGCGCAAGTATTCAATCGTATCCTGGTCTATATGAGTGGGCCTAATATGTGGGATGAGGAAGTGCCCACTCTTCTCCCCTGGCTCTGGCTCGCAGATGTCGACCACCAGACCGACGCCACGAGGGTCCCCTAAGTGCCCGAATCAGCATCATGGTAGACCAATCACTGGCGCCAGTATCTCTAGAGGACCAGCTGAATGTTTGATTCTCACCATATAACGGGGAACAGCGTTTATCCGTCGCATCTCCGTCTAGTTGCGACGCGCCCGTGTCACCTTCATAATGATGGCTGAAATGCTCGTTGAATGGACGATAAGGGGTTTCGATGCCATCACCAGTATCCCCTACCGCTGGAGATGTGGGACTCGGCCCGCTTGGACCAGATAGATCCTTCAACGCAACGAGGCGCTCGGGGCCGGGTGGAAAGCTGTCATCCCCCAGCGGAGTACTCTGTGTCGCGGGATCCCTATTCGACGGCGAAGACACCGTACTAAGATGGTAAGGTAGGCCACGTCTGCTACGGCAGCTCGTTAGCGGGTTTGCCGAGGAGTTTTTCGCACTGAGATTGCCATATCGCTTACTTTGATCTCCTGCTTTCCCGCGGCACACAGGAAAGATCATCTAACGAGCAGTTGGTACAAGGACTCCCCGTTTGTGGGAGACTGCACCTTACTTTACGGGCGTGGCATGACTGGCAAGCCACGGGCGCTCGTTTTCTGGACCGTCGCGTTCTGCCAGGACTCCGCGGGCTCTCCTTTGCAGTATTGGGCATCATGGAAATCGCAGTCTTGGACGTTGCGAATGAAGTAGCACCAATGCGGGAATGTTGCCGCGGATAAGGACACGGGGGTTCGGGAAGGTAAGTACTAAACTAGGTGGGCCTCGGCAACACAAAGCAGCCAGTAGATAGTTGGTGATTGTTCAATACCATCATACCGAGTTAATTGCCTCGGCTCCCCGCAGTTCCAGCTCGTGGTGCAGGTGTATGTCGTAGTAGCACGGTGACAAGACCAAACTCTGCATCGTACGTCGCGCTGGGGACCGGTTAACGCTACAGGCGACCAAGTTTCTGGAGGCAAATTATTGAAGCTGTTGTCGCTACTACGGAAACGGAGGTTGCACATTGGGCCTCCGTCGGTGCTAGGGCCGCGAATGACACTCTCAAAGGCGAGAAACAAGAGAACGGTTTGAGCAGCCATGGACAAAGAGGCGAGGAAGGAAAAGACAGGGAGCAGAGCTTGGAACCGTATATTAGGCGAAGCGCAACGAAGTGCTGATGCATATTGTTGTGAATCGAGGCTCGACCAAGTAAACAATAGAGCTTCGTACACGGAATTTATTTCGAATACAAACAGATTGTTTTCAAATCAATCTCATATCCCTTTTGTATATTAAGCCCTCAGGTTTTCAGATGTGAATAAGCACAATAAATAATCGTCCTCTGAATCACAACGCATATGATGAAAGTAGTGTGCAGCGTAGAGCACAGTATGTACTCAGCAAAGTCAGAGCCGAGAAGCCTTGCTCTTGGACAGAGCCTCTCCCATCTTTGCCTGCGGGATACCCTGGCAGAAACGGTCGAGGCCACCAAACATCTCTAGAGGCGCTTGTTCGTCCTGCTCCCTAACCAAGCGACGACGCATCAAAGCCTTCGTCTCCAGGAGACTCGACTTCACCAAATGTTCTCCGAACGTCTGCTGCAGGTACCCCATCACTTGCTCACGGAAGTTGCCTTTGCTTTCGAAGACCTTGTTCACAAAACCGACCTGAGCCAACTCACTGACGGGAATTTTTCTGCCAAGAAGGAGTGCCTCGTTTGCTTTCCCTTGACCCATCCGCTGCACAAAGGCGACACTGGAGCCGCCTTCGGCAACAAGTCCGAGTGAGGTGAAAGGAGTCATCAGCCAAGCATCGGATACCGCGTAAATGAAATCCGAGTGCGATATCAACGCGGCAGAAAGCCCTATGACCGGTCCATTCAGCGCCGTGACTAGAACCTTCGAATGAGTGTAGAACGCTCTCGCCACGTCGATGTTGTTATTCACCAATTTCGGAAGCCAGTGAGGGCGAGACAACATCTCCTCCATAGATGGTGGCTTCCCCTTGAGGTCAGCCCCTCTAGAAGTCGACATCAACATCTCTTCACCAATTCCACCTTTCTTTGCGCAAACGGTGGAGAGGACTTACGCGGAGAAAAAGGCGCCCTCGCCAATCAATACAGTCACATAGACGTCCGAATTATCTTCAGCCTCTCGGAGCAAGCTTGCAAGGCGATAATACAGACTCTGAGTCAAGGCGTTGAACTTTTTGGGGTTATTCAACGTGATGACGGCAAAGATGCCGTTGATATCGAGACGAACGAGATCCTCTTCAGCCATGTTTCGATAGAATCGTCGAGTTGGGTCACTGATAATGAGAAGTTGGTAACAATGTCCTTTGTTTAATTTGGAATCTAGGACTCTCATTGACCCTTTTAAGTCTTCCCTTCCGCATATAGTATGGCTTGACACCCGCGGCTATGGGGTGGGTACCTTCAGTGCCGCGGAAAAGAATCGCAGAAGAAGGTATAGTCGCTTGTCCGCAAGCCTCGGTATGGCGTATATAACCGATGTCCTTCTGTACATCTGCGGTTATAGCAGCCTACATACAACTGTTTTGGTGCATATACATCAGCAAAAACGTCTGCCTTTCGACATGGGGAACTGGATTCGGTGCCTCGGCCTGGTACTAGGGCTGAGTCTCAAGAACCTACCTTTCATGTGGCATGTAAGCTCCGAATGCAAGCTCCTTTCTCCTCCCCCGAGTCGACACTAACCTTCTAGTTCCGATTCTTTGGTGCCCTCGCAATGGGCTACTTTACCCGCAGAAGGTCAAGCCATGCGCTCCAACAACACCATGCCTTTCTCCCGGCAGTGGTCAGATCACGGTCACCAGCAACGGAAGGGGATTTCAACTTTCATAAATCCAATTCTACCTACATCACTGATCTCGATGTATCGAGAGCGTATCTCAGTGGGTTGCTCTTTGCGCCGATCTTCTTACAAATTAAATCTTCGATTCCTTGCAACCTGATCGTCAGCGCAGTTTCGTGCACGTTTCATCGAGAGATCAGGCCGTTCCAACAGTATGAAATTTGGACCAGGGTTGCGAGCTGGGATGATAAGTGGATTTATATGGTCACACATTTTGTTGATAATAGCAAGTTTTGGCCCAGATGCTGTGTCATGCAGGCCAATGCTTCAATCAACAGCAAGATGAGATTTCCGGTATCTCATGACAAAGAACGACAAAAAAGTGTGTTTGCATCTGCTGTGACCCGGATGGTGTTTAAAAGAGGCCGCTTGACTGTACCTCCGAAGCGTGCTTTGGAAATCTGCGGTCTCCTACCGGCTCCGACAAGCGAAACTCCGACGGTAGCATCCCGTCCAGGTCCCGGGGCTGGGGTAACAGAGTCAGCTACCGGGTTCAATGAATGGACAGTAGAAGAGATGGCATTGTATAAAGACGCGAATCTCCCAATCGTGCGGCTCGAGAGGGGTTGGGATGCTGTCCGTGGGCTGTTCCGCGAAGAGGAGTTGGCGTTGGCAGAGCACAGGGAATTCATGTGGTGAACGTCGGATCTTCAACTCACGAAGGTCCGGTATTTAGGCATTTTATACACATCGGGCAGGTTTAGATGATCTGTCTAGAATGTGTGTTGTGACGAGCGATGTCATCGTACCCCTCGTATCGTCTTAAACGGCCGAGGATGAGGCAACAATCCGAGATACCAAAGAACCGCCCAGGGTTCGCGAAGCTCGCGGCAGTCAAACAAGAAAAGTGCTATGCTGAAGGACGAGTCTCGCAACCAATTAGATACCGGACCTGTGTTGCCAGATGAAGCTAGAGCAGGATTCGGGGAGTTAAAAGGATGCTTTTACAGGAGCACGCTTCTTAGGCATTTCAATTCAAACTTGATTAGATTAGAAACAGATGCGCCGGGATTCGCAATAAGCGCGGTAATATCCCAACTGCAGAGGGATAACCGGTATTGGCGTTCTATCGCATTCTTTTCTAGAAAGATGACCTACCCAGAAAGGAACTACTCTAACCATGATCAGGACACCTGACTATTGTTAGAAATTTTTAAATGTGGCCAGTGTAGAAGGGAGCAGTGCCCCTGTAGTAGTGTTGACTGAAGACGCCAATTTTAATGCTTTTATGGTTAGGTCTTTCTCTAGCCATCTGGCTATCCTCCGCTCGTCGCATGTCTTTATGTAAATCCGTGACACGTCCCTTGGTAATGCGCGGGGTGGAACTGTAGACTTTTGTTGACTACACGGTTCAGCGGAGAGACGGGCTCGATGTAACTGTTGCCAATTCTTTGCGGAGAGATAGCCCGCCAGCTAGCATGGTGGGTGGGAGTGATAAGATCAAGCGTCAACCACCATGTTTTGATACTGTTACTCCAGATCTCGGCTCAGGGTGACTCATCCCGGTATCCTTCCAGATCTATATCATGGTCTTACTCGTGCGCGCCAATACCCGTGGGAGTAATATAATTTGTTGAGACATTCACTGCAGCCAGGCAGCTGTCAGCTGATCCTTCGCCTTTTCTTCCTGCGTGGTCTCCGACCACCACCTCTTAAAAACCACCAACCATCTTCTTGAGATCTAGATAGATCAAATCCATATATCCTTGACCCTTCGTCTTGACATAATTCTTTAACTGCTTGGAAAGACAGCCTGCTTATTCTACTAAAAAGAATCAGAGTGATATCTAGGGTCATTCCTAATCTTTCTGTAATACTGTTTTCTTTTAATAATGAAAGGAGTGCTCTCGGTCTTATCGAATTTGTATTATTAGGATTCTTATATGGGATAATAATATCGTGACAAACCGGATATTGTAGGAAATATCCTCTGTTCGCGAGGATGTCGAGGCTCTCCTTAAAATATATTAATTTAAGAAATTTTGGTAGCCCGAAAAGAGCTAGAACCACTTTCTTAGATCGGGAAGGTATAGTTACTTCTGATATTTAATAGGATACTCTGCAGCTAAGTGATATAATTACTTTCACTTTTTCTATTATCTAAAGTAGAAGTATTTTACCTCTATTCCCCTTGATATCTCTCCAGTAGTCAATATATTTATCCTCATCAAAAACTTCAGATAATCAATCTCTATCTATAAAAAGCTGAAACATAAGAGTGTCGCACTTGCGGCGTGGAGCCCATCTGATGCCGTTGGTGGTTCAAAAGCTTCAAGTAGTGGTGGCTATGGCGGGTGATCCGCGGTTCGGTGGTTGATTACACTAAAATACTAACTATACTCTTACTAAGCTTAAACCCGGTGCCTACCTGATCTCTCTGCTCGCAACCGCCCCTCATAGGATGCCCCTTTTCACAAGGTATCCGTCAATGCTCGATGCAAACATTGCGAACAATCAGGCCATACCCTACTTGGTATACACGGAACGCTCAGAATGCAGCTCTCCTGGAAGCCAGGATATTCTCTCTCCAATAGGCCCGTGAGAAGGTCAGCAGCCCGTAGGATCAATAGGGGTCGGTTGGGGAACGCAGATGGACCTCAGCAATTTGTGTTCGTTGCAGAACATCCTATGAGAGACCGTAAGACCATACATTTTCAACCAGCCATCATTTATCCCTCCGGAGCGCCTGTTGAACCTATTACTAATCACGAGGCAAAAAGCCCCAGAACCTGATGGTATTGTCCTGTCCTTTGTCTAGCTTCTAAAAACTAATAGTAATCTACGGTTGTTGGTTAACATGAAACTCGTTCTCAAGTCAACGTTTCCGAGGAAGCCAGCCTTTCCGTAGAGACGCCATTCGAGGTCTCGGGTGATGCATCGCCAATTAGTGCTGCTGATTCTCCCGGCCCCGAGACCGATCCTAGGACAGCTGAATTACAACCGCATCGCGATAACAGCAAAGACCAAGGCCAATCCCCGTGTTCATCTACACCGACAGACGACGGACAGCTACAATTAGCTGACGGAGACGCCTTCTATGACTGGTCGAGTCAAGTCGCTACTACTATAGAGTCAAGTCCCATGGCAGCTTCAGACCTCCCCAACACTACTACATCTATGCCACCGAGCGTACTGTACAATAACATCTGGCAGCGGTTTGGGCCTATCCTTGAGAGATGTTCGCTTATTCTGCTCCTAGTCGCTCCTGTCAATGCCCACTAACAAGTCATAGACAATATGGAATTCTGCACGATCCCATTAACGTTCGACTTACAGATGAATCCGTTTCGATATCGCAAAACCAACGTTCCGGAACCTATGTTTCTGGTCCATGCGGTGATGGCTTTAGCGGGTCATCATGTTAAGAGCCCATCAACCGATGACCATCACTATACAGCATTGAAACTCCTCCGCGAAAGCATCAACGCATCCGGTAATGTGGAAGATGGCTCCTCCATGCTTGATGCGATTATGATCTTATTTTCCTTCGACGTTAGTTTGCACCTTTATCTTTGTTGCTTGGACCTAATCCAAGTTGATAACGAAAGTTAGGAAACTCAATCCACCCTCGGATACTGGAGTACACATCTCAAGGGAGCCTATGGCCTCATCGAAGCGTGCGGGGGAATCGAAGCATGGACTACGTCCGCTCGGGCAGACGCTCAAATAGGATTGCTGTTGTGGTATTTAACCCCCTTAACCCCCTTCTCTTCCCCCCAACCAAACATTTTACGCAAAATCAGCCGGGCCCTTCCAGCTAAACTATTTAGGTGGGATGCCATCACCAGTCTCTTATCCCGGGAAAATTGCGTGTTCCCGTACGCATACGTCGAAGCCATCCTATCGAACCCCGATGATCGGAAGTGGAATTTCTTTGACCTCTGCGGGTGCCCACACAGCGTGGTCACGCTCCTCATGCAAGTTGTGCGTCTGAGTGCCGAAAAACGCCAATCGTCGTCCATGCGGTACGTGACCTTCGACACCACGACGGTTGCCCAAATCGAGCAAGCGCTCGAGTCCTGGCATCACATCTCCCCTGCCGCACTTGCCTTCGGTAGCGAAGAGGACATCCAAAAAGACCAAGATTGTATGCACTGCTCGGAGGCATGGAGACACGGCCTGCTTCTCTACATTTACCGCGTATTCCGATGGAAGCCGGGAAGTCCTATTCCAACGCATGTTGTCCGTTGGGCCCGGGTTGTTGTGGACCATGTGGTAGCGTGTCGCGACGAGAGCATGGTCGCCCGGCAGGCGTTGCTGCCGCTCTTCTTCGCGGGCTGCGAACAACGCGATCGATCGATACGGCAGAAGATCGTGCAGTTCTGCTCGGTGTGGAATGACCGGACGCGGTATCAAATGTTTGGGAGTACCATTCCGTTGCTTGAAGAAGTATGGGCGGAGCAGGAGGCGAAGGGATTTGAGAACGTGTGGTGGGGTCACGTCGTGGATCGAAAACACACTGTGTCTTGTTATCCGTTGCAAATGCGGCTTTGCTTTGGATGATCTAAACTAAAAGTCAAGATATATTCGCGGTCAGCCTTTATAAAGGTGGATCGGGCTGCTGGCTTACTGCCATGTCTCCGCAACCAAGCTTGCACCCTTGTCTTCCAGGCTCTCCATAGCAGCATGCACAAGCAGGCTCGCAACATCTTGTTGCTCCGCATAAAGAGGACCGAATCGATATCCAAGTTCGCACTTTCGAATAAGAACCCAGCCCGTAAGGGTTCGTGTTGATCCACGACTGCAAGGCCGTTTGCATCTTGACGGTGAAACAAAGCCTCAGTGGTCCATAAGCGAGGACTTTCGAGTCCACAATGCGCGAAATCACTTTCCGCGAGTTTATCCAGGCTCAGCTTTTGCAAATACTCGATCCTTTCTCCCTCCATCAAGGACCCATTGGCAACAGGGATAGCTTTCACACTGGGCCGCTCACAAACCGCGATTAGATTAGTCTCTATAAAAGCCACGCCGCTCGTAAGTCACACGTTGCTCAGCCACACTGTCAAGGCCAATGTATTCCGTGCCGTATTTGCGGAAGAAATCCTTGCCTGCACTGAGTATCTCGCGACCGATACCATAACCGCGATATGTGGCGGTGGTAAACAATGATAACCACCCTGT
The DNA here is from genome assembly GCF_003344945.1 of Aspergillus welwitschiae. Taxonomy (NCBI): domain Eukaryota; kingdom Fungi; phylum Ascomycota; class Eurotiomycetes; order Eurotiales; family Aspergillaceae; genus Aspergillus; species Aspergillus welwitschiae. The sequence continues at coordinate 15,748 of NW_020798747.1, read as the reverse complement.
TGAATTGGAGAAATTGTTCACAATACCAACTAATTAAAAATAGATGATATGGATTACTTGTAATACTGTATTTAAGAATATATTACTATTAGTATAACACTATTATAAAGAGTCTGTAAAAATCACTACTTAATCTATAACTATTGATTTATCTACTACTATACCTGATCTTTCTAACCTGAAGTTAAGAATGGTTAATAGTTACTAAAATATTTGTTTAATCTTAACCTGATCTTAATTATACAGTTAGATTACAAGTTAAGGTATAATGGTCAGGTATAGCTACTCTAATTTAATTGGCTATATAAATATACTAGTAGCTGACGGGCTAGCTAGACCTAATCAATTAATTCATATCTATCGGTTAACTGGCCAATTCCCACTAACTAGCCAGTTTAGTGCGACAATTATTCCTATCATAGGAATTTTTAAGAGAATTCACGTAATGAAATGTTTATAAATCTAAGAGGGGGCGCTGCGCAGAGCACAGCACCTGTAGGCCCTTGTTGTCTATACACCTGCGGCCGCGGCACTGTCTCTCGTCCGCTCTACAGTGGCCTCCTGCATGAATGGGCTGTAAGATCTGATCTCTTTGCCCCATTGGAGGACCACAAAAGGAGTCGCCACCAGGGCCAAGGACACAAATGCAAGCAGCGAGCTGGCCCACTGAAATCCAATATTCGTGTACATGGCTGCTGCGGCCAGAGGGAGAAAGGCGATAGAGATGTTCTCGACGAAACCCACCGCCCCGAGAGCGCTCGCAGCATACTTGCTGTACGCGTCGATGAGATAGTTAGCATTGCCAACGATGACGGCCGTCGTCCCAAACCCCACCATCGCCAGGCCGACGGTGGGTGCCATCCAGTGTATGGAAGTGTACGATGTCCACCCATACACGAACATGCCGCCCGTGACACCAAAGAGTCCACCAATAATCGATGCGTGAAGCCGAGCCTCCGGGATCGGCGTGCCCGGTGCCTCGGTATTGCGGGTCGCAGATGCATAGTACCAGGGATCGGTTAAGATGCAAAATCCACCGCCCAGGAGTTCCCCGATCACAATCGCAACTTGGACATATCCACACTGGATGGGATCCCACCTATATAGCTTTTTGTATACCTGCTCGACCGATTGCGTAAAAAGATAGATTGTTCCCAAGCTGAAGGCAGCCCACACCGTCGCAACGAACACGACCCCTTCAGTACATAGCATGTACAGAGGCCGTTGAACGCTCTGCAGGATAAGCTGAGGAAATGCTACCCGATCAATCTTCTCGGTCGTGTACGCGTTCGTCCCCTTGCGGCGCAGTCGTTTGGCCTTAGCGCGCAAGATCGCCGGCCCGCGGCTTTCTGGCAGACCGAAGATCAGAATCGGATATAGGGCAGCGGTCCAGATCAGTTCGATGTACCCAATCCAACGCCATGACAGGAATTGCAGGATGGCAGAGCCAACCACCGGGCCCAGACTTGTCGCCGCCAGATAGATGGTCACGTACAGACAAATTGGGACACTCCGGGCTCGATCGCCGTGAAAGACATTCGATGTAATACCGGCAACGGCGTCGCTTATCAGCGGAACACATCCTCCGCTGAAGAATCGAACCACAATCAGGGTAGCAAAGTTCGGTGCCAGCCCTACAGGAATCAAAAAAGAAATAAAGCAAAAATAGGTGGTCAGAAGGACAGGTCGAACGCCAAAGTCCTCCATCACAGGAAACAGAAGAAGCGGGCACAGCGCGGCCCCGATACCCCAAGATGTTGTTAGCCAGTAGGTATTGGGGAACGTCGCATCGGAAATGTGAAACTCGTTCCCGATGGCCGTATGAGCCACAGTTAGGATGGTCCCATTCATCGAGCAGACAAAGCTCGCAAGCAAGCCAATGCCTGTGGCGCGCCATTTCTTCGAAAGGGGCCAGTTGTATGGATCTTTGGGGTCATCCTCTCCGTTCCACGTGACAATCACGCTCTCTTGAGTAGAGCTTGGGCCTGTGTGTCATGATGAGTGAGTGGATTGGTCTCAGTTAATAGGTTCAAGGACATATGCATATCAACCTTCGGTACGAGGGCGCGATGCGAAATAGGAATCGATTTCGAGCTCGTCTAGTGTGATCGGTACGTTTCCAAGATCGGCTCTACAGCCATCTGCTTTCGCTGCAATCTGTCGCCGCGAACAATCCGGGGGTGGCATTACGGCAGAGATGGTGGCGCGCGTCAAGCTCTCCTGGCGCGAGAAGGAGGTCCCCTATGGATGTCCAGCTCCGTATAGCAGTGATATATTTGGTCGTTGTGGTATTAATCAGGGCAAGGTGGGTAGCATGCTCAACGGTCTTGGAAGTAGTAATCTGAGGGATGAATAGTTCAGAAATATGAGAGCGTGTCTTGGGGTATTCCATTTTCTCATTGTATGATTAGTTTAGATTAACTAAGATTAATCGATTACATACCTACATATATGTAGGTATGTCGGTAGGTAGTTAGTTGTGCAGTTTAGGAAATTCCACTAGTACTAACAAGGTAATTATCTTAATTAGGTAGGAGGCCCAACTAGGAAGTCGGGCTGTATAGGATCAGCAACTTGGCCACCAGCCTCTCGTTAGAACTCATAGAATCACATGTAGATTGCTTGTAAACCTAAAGTCTCCATATCCATATATCATACTTCGATCTATGTACAAGTCTTATGTTGTCCAGATTGGATGGTCTCAAGGTAGTGTGTGAAGTCTGGTGATGGTGCGTTGTGCTCGATGGCAGAGATAAAGATGGATAGGGCTTCTATTTCCAGTGTTGCTGTTGCTACTATCCTGAGTGCCGACAAAATGCGGATTAGGAGTGTCCTCTGCACTGTGTTCAAGTATCTCAGGTGCATCTTGTCTCGAAGCGGGTCGTGTCAGACTGTTGACGCTAGACTTTGGCAAAACCCATCGATGGGTCCAACTGTTAGACCCATTATCTAACCTATATAGGTAGTGGACCTTTCAGGGAATGATCTGCGGGCCCCACACTTCGTGCGGCCCGTTCTGGTCTTAAGGGCAGGAGTGAGCCGTAATATCTAATTCAGGACTAGTTCCTGTGTTTTATATTTTGTTCAGCCGCGTTTTTAAGGAGACATGGACTAAAGAAGAACAGGAATGAAAGCCAAAGAGAAGAGATGAAAGGAGAAGGTAGGTGTGGAACGACAGGTGCCTACATGCGATCTAACTTTAGATTCAGCATTGCCAGCCTTTGCGAGATTTCCAGCGGAAATGAGACCATATGTGTTGCCCGTCTCATTTACAAGCTCACCACAGTTGCACCACGAACACAGCTAGGTGGCAAGTACCAATCAGGGAAGAGGAAACAGCTAAATTTGCAGCCGCTGGATAAGGTAGTGGTTAGGAAGCGAATCCCGGCATAAATGCCTCCATTAGCCTCGCCGATGCTCAAAGTTGGCCCTGGTGAAGAGGTACATGTAATGTCTAGAAAACCGATATAGCGATAGTACATACCCGAATATTGCCGTTGGACACCACATGTCAGCGCATTAATTCAGGCAAACAACCAACTGATTGGGCTTATGACGACACAAGGCCACAGGTTTCTGTTAAAGTCACCTCTTTGAACCAGAACACAGCTCCCAACTTGGAGCCACGGATACACCGGGCATTCTCCCGCACCGTCTATAAATTATGCGAGAACGAACGAGATTAACGAAATGAAGATTCAGCGCGTTTACTCTGATTATACTTACCTTGCGCGACAAACATCAAAGGCTTGTCCAAAACAAAGGCCCGGAACTGGTACCAGGAGCGACGACCAAGTAAAATACATCGAACCGCAAATCATCTTCCAACGTACTCCAAAAAGTCTCTCTTTCGACAGGCCATGATAAAGAATCTGAAAGTAACTGGGGACTTTCCATTTGAGAGGGACTGACCGAAACTCAGGGCACTCAGTCTTCCGCTCACCCCGTGGTCAGTGATCGCCCCACGCTGCTCAGGGCGTGCTCAGGTCTACTAAGTGAGCAAAAAGCGGCGAGGGGTGAGCACTAAAACGGAAAGGGAAAGCAGTCAACCTGGCTAGAACATCAAGTACGTATGTCTCTTCATGTCTAACTAATTTTGGCCTGGAAAATTATTATCATCTTCAACACTTAATGTAAAATTATCCTACTCTGGCACCAGCCTCTAACCAATATACTCCGCATGTTTGATGAAGACGACATCAGACCGGAGCTCTTCTATATCTTCATCCCGTAGGCATATTGCAACTATGACCTCGCCTTCACGTGTCTTGGGCAATAGAAAAGTCAACCCCTCGACCTCATTGCATCTTGGCTTTCGTACAGCCTCAGGCAATCCTAAACCAAGGTTAAAGTCAAAGCAATAGCTCTCCAGTTTTGCCCACGAACTAAGAATGAGATCCGTTGTTGTATCGATTGATGCGCCAAAGGAAAAAATATTCTTGTCCGGCGTACGACTCAGGAAGGTTGCAATAGCACGCGTGTGGTGTTCTAAGCGCGATTCGTCGCTTAGAGCTAGCCGAAGTTGCAAAGCAATGTTACCCAACGGCTCCTCAATGAGTGTCATGATCGAAGAGTCGGTATAGACATTGCTCTGTATAGGTCCCGGGTAGAGCGGAGAAATATCGAGAAGTCCTCGTACATCCACGGCGCGCATGATGGTTGAGTGAGTCGAGGGACCCAGTCGGCGCAGACGGGCCCGAGTAACAGATTGCCAGATGAAGGCCGTGAGAGCATCATCAGTAGAGACGAAGGATGGCGGTGGGAGGGAAGCCATAGCAACAGATTTCAGTTCCTCTAGCGAGCGAGGTGAGATTTTGAAAGACGTCCATGACAATTTCGGCATACGAGTCCCTGGCAAGTCAGTTGAATGCTTATATGGAGCGGTTTTGACAATGTAACGATCGAGCTCGGCATCTGTCGCAGAGCTGTCATCGAGCAATAGAACAATATCTCGGCGTGGAAGATTACCGCCCCGGAGCTCCTCGTCTGTGAATTTTTCGTTTCGACAAGCCTTAGCAAACAGATGAATAATATTGACGAGGCCGGTGGCATCCATAGCATTGTGTTGAGCGACGAAGGTGAGAAGGAGGCCTCCCGTGATAAAAGTCGCTTGAATAAGGAAAACAGGCTTCGAGTCATCCTGGTTCTCCGGGAAAATCTTGCGGGGCGCCAGAATGTTTTGATCCAGCATGCTTATGGGGTAATTAGCACGCTGTAAATCTTTCATTGTCGCGACTGAGAGGTCATTCTGCAGGTCTCGCACAACCAGCTGAGCTTCATTTTCCAGCGGCCTGATCATGAAGTAACCCGTATCGCCCTCGCCCGAACCCTCATTGACAACTTGACCTGCTAGCCAGGGAAAGCTTGTGCGGAGTCGCTCAAGACCTTTGGTGAGAGTGTCGACAATATCTGGGCATGCGGAGTTGTCAGGGAGGGGAAAGCAAAAACATGACTGAATATTGATAGTGAAGGTCTGTTGACCGAAGACATCAAGATAATCATCCATAATGATGGTTCAGAATATACAATTGAAAGCGGACTCGGTGAGGGCGAACTCGACGCGTAATTGTTCAATTTATAGATAGCACCCATGATGCCATTATTTCGCGGATTATATGTATAGATCATGATTCATAATGAGTTGACACCAGACTATTCCGAATTGGGTCGCCGACTGAAACTTTTTTTTTTTTTTTTTTTTTTTTTTTTTTTTTTTTTTCTTTTTTTTTTTTTTTTTTTTTTTTTTTTTTTTTTTTTTTTTTTTTTTTTTTTTTTTTTTTTTTTTTTTTTTTTTTTTTTTTTTTTTTTTTTTCACCTCCCTCGCGCTGTAACAATACAACCATCTAACAAACCCTCCGCTAATAATTGTCACGCTACAAATGGCCCTCTACATGAAGAATATCGCGCCTCCTAAGTTGCTTGTTGGCTGGAGTTGCACCACAGGAGCTTGCGATTGGAAAGTATAGCTACGGCGTCTCAGTCGAGTACGTCGACGCCCGTCGAGAGCTACTTGGTGAAAATCTGGCATTTACTTCCTCCACCTCGTATCTGATATTGTTATGCGATGGCGAGTGTTACATACAATGATCGCCTGGGATGGGTCCTCAACATTATTGAATTTGTCTGCATGATAGCCTCAGGGAGTTTGCTCCTCGTATCCTCGCAGTAATATAATCATTATAGCGATATGTTGCCAACCAAGGCAAGTGGCTCAGCATTCTACAGATTCATGAGCCGCGCGAGCACTCCCCCATACCGATCACCGTGGACCGGGATTTCCTTCAGGATAGCAGCAATCTCCTTCAGCTCGGACTCCGACAACTCTACATCGGCCATATTCTCCTCCACCCTCTCGACTGTAGTGCATCCGGGGATGGGAATAATCACGGGATTGCCGGGTAGCTTATTCTGAGCCCTTACCCAGGAAATAGCCGTCTGCGCTAAAGTAGCCTTCTTCTTCCTAGCAATCTGCTCCAACTGCTCCACCAACTTTAAATTCAAGTGGAACACATCTGGCTGGAATCGAGGATAGTTGCGCCGAGAGTCATCGGCAGGCAGATCATCCAACGAGCGTAGTTGTCCTGTCAACCATCCTCTGGACAAAGGGGAGTATGCTACCAGAGGAATATCGAGCTCCTTACAGGCAGCAGCAACTCCATTCTCCAAAGGATCTGTGGAAAATAAGGACAACTCAACCTCCACAGCAGCCAAAGGATGTATGGCATGAGCCCGACGCACTGTCTGCTCACTACATTCACTGATGCCGATGCCGCCGATCTTCCCGGCCTTAACGTAGTCGGCTATTGCGCTGATGGTGGTTTCAATAGGAGTGTTGGGATCGACCCGCGCTGGCTCAAAGATACTGATAAACACTTTGCCGTTGAGGAGCTTCAGGCAGTTATCAATACTGGCGCGGATGCCTTCGATAGTACCGTCGGGACCTTTGGGGCCCAGACCGCCCTTGACACTTAGGACTACTTTGCTGCTATCCTCGGGATATTTGGTGAAGTAGTAGTCCAATAGCTGCAGGGAGTTGGCATGGGGAGGGCCGTAGAATTCTCCGGCATTCCAGAAATTAGCCCCGAGGTCGAGAGCGCGCTTCATGACTTTGACGGCCTCGTCGTATGGGGTGGGGTTGGCACGCCAGGTAAGGCCTGTCGGTTAGCTTAGAAGGGCTGCTGTAAGATATGGGGTGAGAGGAAGCATGAGCATACCCATAAGACCAAACCCGATCGGGCCGATGGCTTTATTGACAAGAGTGACAGTCATGGTGGAAAGAGGGGGAATGAAAAAAGAGGTGAGGAAAGCGGGTATCGAAGGTGATGGATTATTATTCCTGGAAACTTGTCTGTACACAAATGAAGCCAAGGAAGAGGAATATAAAGTGGTGAGAAGGACGAGAGAAATTCAGACGGTTGTACCTAGTGATAATCAATCCGCCACCACTCTTTGGGGGGAGGGGTAAATCCATAATTCTATTAGCATCAGCGAAGTGGCTCAATGGCATCGGAGGTACGAATTAATGTCCGCCAAACTCCGTGATAATCCCTGCCACGGACTTGTCCGTCTGGGAGTCCCCGATTGGAATGTTCTTTGAAAGTTTTAGTCACTTGAAAAAACTCCAATCATCTACAGCTGAAACACCCAAGCCCCTTCCCCGGCCTATACGCACTGACACTATTACTCCATACTAGTGCTTACTGGTACCCAGCACACTCTCCAAGGATACAAATACTAGTATACTGGCTAATAGATCAATCTAGCCTTGACCTCGAACTCTCGTTCCCCAAGGATCTGGTCCTGGCAGACTTCAAAGTCATCTCCTTCGGCCGATTGACCGACTAGATTGATACACAGCGATTCTACCACCCCAGCGGCCCATCGGTGTTGCTAAATATACCAGTTGGTCCATCCTTATCCAAGCTTGCGAGACGAACCGTTTGCAGCGCACCACTCTCCGGGGACCCCGAGCCACGGAAGCCGTTGGAATTGGTCGCATAATGTCGCGGGTCGCTAGCATTGACTTTCCACCCCTTAGACCCCTATAGATCGGCATAGTGGCAGGCAACCATGCTGAGCGCCACCTTGGTGCTGCGGTAGGCGGGGAACCGGAAGGCAGCAAATTGGTCGTTGGGGTCCAACCGGCCAGTACATGATCCTAGAGCTGAGGACATAAGACCCACTCGTGGCAGAGCGGCCATCTCCAGCAGAGGCACAAAGGCTTGCGTAGTGACGACGTGGACCGTGGTGTTGATGTCGAAGCCAGTCTGCCAGGTTTGGCGGAGGGAGGTGCCTTCGGGTAAGCGTCCCTCGGAGATTACTCCGGCGTTGTTGATGAGGACGTCTAGCCGACAGGCCCTCTACATGGAGGTGTCGTCGGTCACGTCGATCATCACTCCGTCGACGGTCAGTCCTCGGCTTTTGAGCTTGCCAACGACCTCTTCGCCCTTAGTTGCATCGCGGTAGCCCATGAGCACATTGTATCCCGGGTGGTCGGTGGCCAGCATTTTGGCGACATCAAAGCCGAGACCCTGGTTGGCGCCGGTAATAAGGACGATTGTGCTGTTGGGCGAAGCCATTTGGTGTGGTCTGTACGAAGAGAGTATTGAAATTATGTGGGACAGTCTTCTGAGAGCAAGAAAGGAGAGAAAGCGGTTTATTGAAGCCAGAAAAGGAAAGATGAAAGGAAAGAGCGAGGGGCACTTTTGATAAAGCCCTAATAGATAGGGTAGGCAGATTCCACCCACTCGGTGAAGGGGATAAGGGCATCAGCGAGAACGGAGCTATCGGTGATAGATACAAGCCTATACCTAGAGCCTGGTACTTCTGCCATCAGCCACTCCTTGATGCAATCAAAGCCCCCAGGCTCCAATGAACCGACTGCCCGATTGATGCGACGATCACCCCAAACGACACCTTTAATCGTCCAAATAAATATTAAAACAGATCAGTGCGCATCAATATATCAGCCACGGAAGAGGGTATTCTACCCTGACAAGTAGATCCTATCACAAAATGTAATTAATTATGGTACTTAGGATTAGTGGCTATCTGTATAACAGAGTCAAGTACGTTATTTAGTAATGTTCATACAGCTTTATATAGATAGGTATATTAGATAAGTTATATAAGATAATCAGATGTTGTTGTTATTCTGCTGGCAATTAATACTAAGAAATTGTTATTGCCCGATGGCCGCTATTGCCCGGCCCGCCGTACTCGGCCAGTGGGATTCCATGCAAACAAGCTTCGAAGTCCCCACTCGTAGGGAGTATAGCCCTAAAATAGAGACGTCCGCGTCACGGAGTAGTACGGAGCATCTACCCTGTATAGAGTAGTACAGACTACACTGTACAGCATCAATAGTAGATTTTAAAAGTAGTAGTCTGCCCCATGACACCGCCGCTGCAATTATGTACTTAGTAGTGGAATTACAATTTAGATCACCATGGGGCAAACCCCGGTTCATCCGTCCGTGATCTGCCCCAACTGACGCGCGTCGCATCCTCGCTGGATCCTGTCCAGGGTCTTGCTGTCAGTCTTAAAATGCCTCCCGATCTTCTTGCTGTTCTCTTGTAGGCTATGCTGCTTGTCTGTTTTGGATTCCTCCCGCCTCTTCCTGTCTCTTTCTTTCCCACTCGCCTCCCCTTCGCCCTCCCCTATCATGGCTGCTAAGCAAATGTACTTGTCCTTATCTCAGCCGTGTTTTTGGAAATAGAGTGCTGACTCGTCTTCCCAGCAATGTCGATGTGTTGGTCATCGGTGCAGGACCAACCGGTTTGGGCGCCACCAAACGTCTCCAGCAGCTGGTAAGTCGGAGCAATTAGATCACGATGGAACGAATTCTTCTGGTAACGCTAACAAAACATGGGAGTCTAGAACAGTGCCACGTGGATGATCATTGACGCGAACGAAACCCCCGGTGGACTGGCCTCCACAGACATTACCCCCGAAGGCTTTGTATGTCGTTCTGCCGCGAGGGATCGTGCCCAACATGATGATTAGGTACTAATCTCCGTGCAGCTGTTTGATGTCGGTGGGCATGTTATATTCTCCCACTACAAGTATTTCGACGACTGCCTCCACGAAGCCCTCCCCAAGACAGAGGACTGGTACGAGCACCAACAGGTCTCCTATGTCCGCTACCAGGGCCGCTGGGTCCCCTACCCTTTCCAGAACAATATCTCCGTCTTGCCCAAGGAGGAGCAGGTGCAATGCATCGAAAGTCTAATTGATGCCGCCTTGGAGGCCCGAACCCGCCCTGCGTCGGACAAGCCCCAGAACTTCGACATCTGGAACACCCGGAATGTCGGTCAGCGACTGAACCAGATTTTTATGCGCCCGTACAACTTCAAAGTCTGGGCGATGCCCCCGAGCAAGATGAACGCCACCTGGGTTGGCGAGCGGGTGGCTGCCCCCAACCTCAAGCTGCTGACCAGCAATGTCATCCTTAACAAGGTGACTGGCAACTGGGGACCCAATGCCACTTTCAAGTTCCCTGCCAACGGCGGTACCGGTGGCATCTGAATTGCTGTGGCCAACACGATTGCCGAGGAGAAGACCCGCTTCGGTGAGCACGGCACCGTGGTCAAGGTTGACGCCGAGGCGAAGAAGGTCTACCTGAAGGACGGTCTGTTGCTCTACCGATGGGCTGACTGGCGATTAAGCTGATCAAAACTGTCAGGTACCATTGTTCACTACGGATCGCTTATCTCGACCATTGCGGTTGACTACCTCGCCGAGGCCATGGCGGACACCGCACTGCAGCAGCTCTGCAAACCCCTCTTCTACTCCTCCACCAACGTGATCGGTGTCGGTATCCGTGGGACGCGCCCTGAGCGCATCGGAGATAAGTGCTGGGTATGTTCTCTCTGGATTCAGATCAAGGAAAAATACAATCTAACAGCCGTAGCTTTACTTCCCCGAGGACAACTGCCCCTTCTACCGTGCTACTATCTTCTCCAACTATTCCCCCAATAACCAACCTCAGCAAAAGGTCAAGTTGCCTACCAAGCAACTTGCCAACGGCCAGAAGCCTGCTTCTTCAGACGCCCAGGAGGGTCCATACTGGTCTATCATGTTGGAAGTTTCCGAGTCTCAGTATAAGCCGGTCAACCACGACATCCTATTGGGGGACTGCATCCAGGGTCTGATCAACACCACGTTGCTTCAGCCCGAGGACGAGATTGTCCGCACCTACGTGCGGCGTTTCGACCACGGATACCCTACCCCCAGCTTGGAGCGCAACGGCGCTCTGAACGAGATTCCCCCCTACCTGCAGCAAAAGGACATTCTATCCCGTGGCCGTTTCGGTTCGTGGAAGTATGAAGTCGGTAACCAGGACCACAGGTAATTTCCTATGAATATTGGGGCCCATGTACGCGTGCTAATGAAATTTAAGTTTTATGCTGGGTGTTGAAGCAGTTGACCACATTGTTTCTGGTGCAGTCGAGCTTACTTTGGCCTACCCGGACTTTGTCAACGGTCGTGACAACACTGAGCGCCGCCTGGGCAGTATGAAGACTGTTACCCAGTGAGGAGGTAGATAGCATTATTTACTGGGTAACTGAAGTAGTGTATTATGCCCGGTGTTCAGTAAATAAAGCTGCTTCCTAGATTGGAGATTAGCTGTTTGGCCATACATATAATCAATGCCTTTACTGCCAGTTCTCTGACCCCAGTGCAGCTGCCGTTGTGACCAATAGCAGAGGCAAATCCACCGCTAGCACTCGAATACTGTTAACCTTGAGCCAATCCTGTAATGCAACCAGACTCTCCTCCTGTGCCTTCTGCTGCTCTCCTAGTAATTGCTCCTCCGCCGCCAAGAGTCGAGGCACGAACGGCAGATGCGCATTGGACAGGATGAAGCTGGCCACGTACAGCCACCCGCCGATTGTTGTGGATGGGCGGACCATAAAACCCTGACACAATGGATGTTTTGCGAGCCAACGCCGGCCGATGCGCTCCTCGCCATGAAGTTCACTCTCAAGGACGGTTATCTGGCCTAGGTAAAGTGGCCGGTGTTGGTAAGATCTGCAGGACAGTGGAAAAGGCATCAAGCTGATGGCAAATGCCTTTATCACCTGAGTAAGACGTCATCCCAATCAAGATGCGATTGTCCGGGCGAGTTAGAACGTCAGTAAGACAAATCGTCAGCAAAGGCCAACCATTATCCTGGTCGTTCGTAACCGCATCACCGCTTTAGAAATATGGTGTTTTGATTTGCTAGTAACCCATAAGATGGTAAGAGGCCAGAAGAGTCTCCTACTTTAGGAAGACCAGTCAACTTAGGCATAATTAATCTATTCCTACTTTAGCGAGCATGCTAGTGCCGCTAATAACTACTGTGTATTGGAACACACCTCCGTATACCAGGCAACCAAATTAAAGCAGAAAAGCTAACTGCAATAGGAACATTACAGGTGCCCATACTAGGATAGTTTTGATTTAGCTCGGCCTACTTGCTATATCTAGACACCTTGCACACGCTCTTGGCATATAATGGCGTATGTTCCCTTTAGATAAGCCCAAATCATAGCTTATCTTCTCCTTCTGTACACCCCACCTGTTATCCCAGTGCAACCTGCTTTTACTGGAACCTTCAACCAAGAAATCAGTAACTATGACCGATCCCTTAGAGCCATATCTAAAGTTTTCCAAGGCAGACCGACAGTATGGACCCCTGTTGTCATTGCAAACCTCAGATAGACACTAACACAACGGAGCTAAAGCCCACATACTCCAGCGTTGGAGGTAACCCTCACTGAGTATCGAAATTTCTATACCGAGAACCCGGATGGAAATTACATAAAAGTAACTATTGCGCGATCCAAGGAGCAGCAGGAACACAAGCCATGCTATTTCTACTGGTCCCCCAACACCGATGAAGGATTTAGAGTCTTCCGTGACAGGCCCGGTGAGGGCGTAGAGGAGGTGGAACTACGGTCCAATTTCTCCTTACCAGTAACGCAGCAATCAGGCTCCCCCCACCTTTGGTACCTGGGTGCAGAAGGTAAAGCCGTGTCGTGGGATATCCCTCTCGGAGAGAGTATATCCCCAGCAGCTGAGAAAGATGAATGGATTATATACGATCTCTTCTGGCCCGGGGACGAGGTGTATCTTTGGGATTGGGGATCGAAGGATACCAACAAGGAGAAGTTGGAAAGCGCGGAGCTGAAGCCGAAATCAACCCCAATAATACTGCCTGGGGGTGCACGGTGCAGATTCTGTATGATCGAAGGTAGTGCGCCGCCGCCGCCACCAAGGCCATTGACTCCTCCAATCCTCGAACTAGATCCCAGTACCCTGTGAGTACCTCTTCTCCGCCCATTTATCTGCTGATATTAGGACGCTAACAACAGCTAAGCACCCCAGGCGTGCCCATTTTCAGCCTCGAGATTGAAGGCCCGCCGACATGGAGAACCCAAGAAAGGTGGCCGTTGACCTGGAAGCTTACCTACCACGGGGTATCAGGAGACGAGACCCCTCGACCAATTACTTTCTCAGTGAGTGACTTGTATGATTGGGAGGTATCTTGTTTTTATCGGCGTAGCCAGGATACTGGAGAGTGGGAATCATGGCGCGGCGATGGTGTGTGTGGATACGCCTTGTTCGAGGATGAAGACGTCCCACGCGCAGTGGGAACAAGTGAAGGGTTTATGTCTCTACAGCCCAACGAGACCTGGTCTGAAAGGAGGAACTTGAGATCATGCTCGATCTACCAGAAGATGCTCGAGATGGGGAGGTCATGCGACACCGATTCAAAGGATGCAAATGGACTTGGTGGGATTGGGGAACGAAGGAGGATCATTTGGATACCATTGTAATGGTAGTCGGATTCGGGGTGATCACTAAGCCCGCTGACAATGACGGACGGCCGGAGGTGGTGGTACCGGCTTCGAATATGGTGGAGTTTACAGTTATAGAACAAGAGAGGGAAACATAGAAGTTATATTGGCAACGACTCAATCACTCCCCTATTCGCCAGTAACGGCTCTGTCTCGCCCTCCTCAGCTAACCGCCAGTACTTCATATTTCTGCAAGCCATCCACAGCAGAATCCCCTGAACGAGCGCAAAGATCGCACAATCCACAGCCGTCCAACCAACAGATATATACCAGCTATACAGCGTAAACCACGACGCAAAATATCCCAATCGGGATCGATATTGACAAACCGGAACGGCCAAGTCAAAGCAAGAACCGAGAACACGCCTGCCTGGATCGCAAGTCCTCGAAGACTGAAAGCCGGTGGCGGCGGCACCCCTTTTCGTATTTTCGGCGCCTGACAGAACACAGCACTGAATGCGAGAAGTGTCATGGCCGGGTTGACAAATATGAGATGGACACCACTCCAGAGAGCGAACACCCACTCATTCTCGCTGGTCGGGGGATCCTCGCCTCTATCGGTTGTGAGGACCACGCATACTGACGGAATGACGGCTATGAGAAGGTAGACGATATATGACAAGGCCGCGGAGAGCTTGTTTCGGAAGGATGAGTCGGAGGGATATCGCAAGCTTAGCGTAAATCTTTTTAGAGTGTTGGTGTTAGTATATGTTTCCCTTATAGGGATAGATGCATATGTAAAACTCACGTAAGACTGGAAAGTATCCAAATAACCGTGATTTGAATCAAGTTCAACCAGTCTCCTAAGGATCCGGGACTCTCCACAAACATATTCGGTTCTGCATCTGGGGTGTTGTTGTATAAGAATGCAAGGAGGAACTGTTCTGTCGCACAGATGAGGTTGAAAAGTAGATAGCGCAGTGAAAGACCTGAGCTATTCTTGGTTGTCCAGAGGAGTTGCAGCTGCGGTAGGAATGAAATGATGCTCAGACCCAGGAGGAGGCTGTTAAAAAGGGTCAACATCAAGAGTTCTACGCGGTATCGCAAATTGCTCAAGTTTTTACGTACATTCGGACCCAGGAGGGGAGGAGTGTTTGGTTGACCATCGCGCTTTGGTATAGTAGGTGGTCACAATTCTACACTTCAAAACTTGTAGCATGGGCAGCCAGTTGGGGACTGGAGAAAACGCCTTGGAGATAACTATGTAGTTATACTACTGTGGGAAGAGTGACAGATGGGGTGTGGGCATATAAACTATAGCAGTAGTAAACACGGCGGAATTGCATTTGCCCGCCGTTGGCAAGTGTGGAATTCCATTTAATCTTTTCTCAATCGTTGTCGACCATGCCAGAGTGCATACTGCCTAACTAACCATCTTTTTAGCCGGGTTAGTTACATGCTTATCTATCTATCGTCTGAATACAGCCGGTACATCACCACCCGGACGACCAAGGAGAATAAAAATTTTGTCTTCAAGCCACAGCCAGAGGCTCCTCACCTCCTTGTGTATAGGCCGTAGGAGTGATAAGGGAGAACTAACCCGTCGTTATCTAGGACACAGTGATCCCACGGAGCCTCGTGCACGGTCTTATAGTGGGACCCTGTCAAGAGAGGAGCCACCAATTGCTACTAGGGCGCTTGGGCCTAGCAACGGGGGAACCGCCCGCTGTGGCAGTGCAAGAGAGGAGACCACCACCCCGGTGTACCCAGTGCATATATATATCCAGCATTAGGTTCGGTGTGCCTCGGTCTAGCCCAGCAATGTACAAACATGCTTTAGCGTCAGTTCTGTCGTGAATGGCAACATGCTATGACACAAGCCCTGGGGTTGAAACAGTCGGTCTTGCATAGGCGGTAGACCGCATGCATGTCAGACTGAGGGGTAGAAAAAGGAAAAAAAA